>NC_137082.1:33610704-33826497 GCF_951640355.1 Cnephaeus nilssonii
GTTTCAGATTTTTAAAAAATACCTGAAAATAAGAGATAAAATGGAAGCCTCCCCACCTTGTATCCACTCAGTTCTGTTTCCCTCTCCCTCCCTAGAGGACTGTCAGGAATTACAGTTCTTCCAGCCTATGCCTTTATAAATGTATTGCATGTACATGGATGCATAAAGAGTATATAGAATTGTTTTGTGTAGTTTAAAGATCTACATAAATGCTACCTAACTGTTAGATTCTTCTGCAACTCCCCCCTCCCCCCCCTCACACACTTCTTATCATTAAGTCATCAGGGTCTAGCCAGGATGAGAAGGAGAGGTCTAGTTCATTCTTTCTAAGTGGAGTCCCGGCGGGTGGCCACCCTCCCTTGTTTCTCATTCCCTGCTGAGGAACAGTCAGGTTGTTGCAGGTGTTCACTGCAATGAACAGTACCGCTGGGGCCATCCTGGAGGTGTGGCCTTGGGCTCATGGGCAGGTGTTTCTTAGGGAAAATGCCAAGACACTGGGTGGCTCTCCAGAAGCACGCCTCTAGCCCTCTCCTGTTGTGGGAGAGGAGGACTGAGGCCTGGAGGGGTCACCCAGGGAGTCTGGGGCGGAGGAGAGAGAAGAATCTGGCTCTGCTGACCTCCCAGCTCTCTCTAGACCCAGGGCCACTGTCCCAAGTCCCCTGTTCTCAGCTGCAGGAGAGCAAAGATCTTCATCTGCCTCTTTCATTGTTCTGACGCTTAGTAGACTATGGATGCATACTTTTTAAAAAAAATTTGGATAATAAGCGTTTTAGTTTATTTTTATATAGTCTTCTTTTCTGTGAACTTTTTATTTAACATAGTTATTAAAATGCTGCATATACAATTTTTATCCTAGTTTCACTTAGCATTGCATTGTAAGCATTTTTCCATGTCACTAAAATATCCTTGAATTTTTAAGGCTGCATAATATTCCACGGTTTGGATGCACCATATTTTGTTTAACCATCCTAGCAAAGCACTTTTATGTAGTAATATTTTTAGGTGAAATTTACATAGCATTATAAAATTAATAATTTTAGAGTGAATAGAACAGTGGCATTTAGTACATTCACAATGTTGTGTAACCACTATCTTTATGGAGTTCCAGAACATTTTCATCCCCCAAAAGGAAACACCATTCCCATTAAGCAGTTATTCCATGCCTCCCACTCCCAGCTATTGGCAACCACCAACCTTCTTTTGTTACCTATGGATTACTTTCTCTTGGACACTTCATATAAACGGGATTATACAAGATGTGACCTTTGGTGTCTGGCTTCTTTCACTTAGTAGAATGCTTCAAAGGTCAACCACATTGTAGCATGTAGCAGTATTTCATTCCATTTTATGATTGAATAATACTTCATTGTATGTGTATACCACATTTTGTTTACCCACTCATCTGCAGATGGAAATTTGCATGTTTTCACCTTTTGGCTAGTGTGAAAAATGCTGTGAGCACTCTTTCAGTTCTCATGGGTAGATACCTAGGACTGGAATTGCTGGGTCATGTAGTAATTCTGTGTTTAACTTTCTGAGGAATCGCCAAATTGTTTTCCACCATTTTACAGTCCCATCAGCAATGTACAAGAGTTCCAATTTCTCCACATCCTCACCAACATTCACTATTTTCCTTTTAAAAATATCATTATTATTTTTTTTATTGATTTCAGAGAGAGGGAAGGAGAGGGAGAGAGAGAGAGAAACATCAATAATGAGAGAGTCATCCCCTACTGGGGATCAAGCTCACAACCCAGACATGTGCCTTGACCAGGAATCAAACCACAGCCTCCTGGTTTATAGGTCGGCACTTGGCCACTGAGCCACACCTGCCAGGCAAAAACTATCTCGATGAGTATAGGCACCCTAGTGACAGAATGGCAGAGAAGCATGCAGACTGAGGTCTCGTCCCAGGAATGCTAAGTCTTCCAGGCTGCTGTCTGGGGTCCTTACCCCAGAGATAGGGGAGAAGGTCACTTGCATTCAGGGGACTGACCAAGGCTTGGACTTTAAACTCTTCTAGAATGAGTCCCACCAGGGCACAGACATGCTGTCTCCTGAACCACTGTATCTTTAACACCTGACACCTGGCACATAGTAGGGCCTCAAAAATATTGAACATAGGAATGTTGACCAACCTCTCCCCTTCCTTGACTGAGATGTTTCAGCACATAGGTATGTTTTAGTTGGTCCTACACAATGATTCTTTTTAATTAGTTGCTAACATTTAAAGTTGAGACAGCCCACATAAAGGCTTTCTGTCTTCTCTTGAAAACCTGGGAGAATTAGCAGTCCTGGGACTATGGCCTCTGTCTCCATGCTTCTCTGCCATTCTCTCATGGCAGCATTGGTGAAGCTGAGGAGGGGCTGCCCTGTACACTGCCCTGAGCTGGCCAGTTTGCACCACCCTTGCCTGGAGTACTTTCCTCGTGTGGCCCTGTGGGCTCCTATAGCCATTTGAATTTTCAAGCTCTGCCCTCCAATCATGCCAGGGCTTCCCTTTTTTTTTTTTTTTTTTTAAATATATTTTATTGATTTATTACAGTGAGGAAGAGAGAGGGATAGAGAGTTAGAAACATCGATGAGAGAGAAACATCGACCAGCTGCCTCTTGCACACCCCCCACTGGGGATGTGCCCGCAACCAAGGTACATGCCCTTGACCGGAATCGAACCTGGGACCTTTCAGTCCGCAGGCCGATGCTCTATCCACTGAGCCAAACCGGTTTCGGCGAGGGCTTCCCTTTTTAAAAAAAAAAATATATTTTTATTGATTTTTTACAGAGAGGAAGGGAGAGGGATAGAGAGTTAGAAACATCGATGAGAGAGAAACATTGATCACTTGCCTCCTGCACACCCCCTACTGAGGATGTGCCCGCAACCAAGGTACATGCCCTTGACCGGAATCGAACCAGGGACCTTTCAGCCCGCAGGCCGACGCTCTATCCACTGAGCCAAACCGGTTTCGGCAGGGCTTCCCTTTTTTATAGAAAAGGAATGTCAGGCCCAGAGAGGGTAAGTAAGTTTCCCAAAGCCACACAGCTAGTAAGTGATACAATCTCTCTTAGCCATCTTTCTCAACAAACCCCCACAGCACTTACCCCATTTCTACAACGTTCTCTCCCCCAGGAGTGGAAGTTTCGGGGTTCTTTCAGAGGCATGGGGATTGATGCAGGAGAACCCTTGCTTGGATGTATAATGTGCCTTTGTTCCTGGCCAGTGTCCATGCCACACATGCTGCACCCTCAGGATGGCTCTTGCATCCCTAATTCTGCCCTAAGACACCCGCCTGAGCTCCCACCAGCACCCTGAAATCCTTGGGCCCGGGAGACTTCGGTGCAGCCCAGAGAATAGGAGCGAGACCCTCCCTCATCACTACCAGAAAAATGAAGAACAGAAGACTTGAGTTTGATGCCTCCCTTGCCTCATACGAGTTGTGACGCATCGGACAAATTCCTTCTCTCTCTGAGTCTCAGTTTTCTCACCTGCCGAGTGGGAATAGAAGGGTACTACCTCACAATTCATGCAGTACAATTCTTGATGTTAACACACAAAAACCATACTCCATATTTCCCAAGGCTATATATATATATATGCCTGAGCTTGAGTTTCCCCAGAAGCACACCCTAGAAAAGACTTCAAATGCAGTCACTAGTTAACTTGGGAAGTGACACTAGAAAACCCTAGTAGGGGAGTGGGGAGGCGAGACAGAGAGAGAAGGCAGCCCGTAGAGATCTGTAGCAGGAGTCACCCCTGCAGGCACCGGAGCTCAGTTCCACCAGGAGCTCTGGGAGGCCCTGAACACACGCGAGAGGTGAGGGAACGGCTCTTCACAGTTCCTGGCTAAGGGCTCCTCCTGGGGCTGGGGTGATATTTCTCTAGCATTTCAGCTTGCCACGCTCAGGGGCAGAGCAGGTACCAGTGGACACAGAGAAATCACCGGGGCAAAGAGATGCAGGCCCTGGCCGTTGGAAATCCAGCGACCGTGGCCTGAAATGGTAAAGGGCAGAGCGAGGGGTGGGCCACCGACAGCGTGTGCTTCAGGATAGGGGTATGTAAGTGCGGAGTTAGAGGCTACCCGGAGCCGGGAGGGGTGGCCGTGGAGGGCGCTTTCAGGGAGGATTCCAAGGGAGCCTTAGATTTATCTGTAATGTTTTCATTTTTAACAAGGATGATGTACTGTTTTACTAGGTGATGAAAACTCATTTTAAAAACCACGTACACCCTCCAAACATTAAAGGAAAGGGAGGCTTTATTACTTTCCAACTATTAAAAAGTAATTAAGGCCTGCCTGGCGTTGCTCAGTGGTTGAGCATCAACCTATGAACCAGAGGTCACGGTTCGATTCCCGGTCAGGGCACATGTCTGGGTTGTGGGCTCGATCCCTGGTGTGGGGCGTGCAGGAGGCAGCCAATCGATGATTCTCTCTCATCACTGATGTTTCCATCTCTCTCTCCCTCTCCCTTCTTCTCTGAAATCAATAAAAATGTTGGGTAGGGGGGAAGTAACTGTAAAAGGGTCGGAGCATGAGTTATTGTGGCTTTGAGGTTTCCATTTGTGGAGGACAGATTTGGGGGCAGCTGACCTTGGTGCATGGTGGGAGGTTAGAGTGAAAAGTGGCCACCACGTCTTGTCTGAAGGGGACCACCTCCACTCGGATTCAGTCAGGGAAAGACATTGTTCCTCTCCGAGCTGTTCTCAGTTTAAACACACACTCATCACTATTGGTTAGGCAGGGAAAACTGGGACACCCAGGAAGCTAAAAGGAGACTTCATTCAAGAATTTATTGAGCACCTACAGTGTTCTGGTAGTTCTGTATCCCCAAAGGACTGGGATCTCACTTTCTCTGGGGAGATGGGTGATAAACAAATCTATGGGTAAAATATGAGGTACATTACTGCAGGTCCTTTGAGAAGCAGACTCTCAGAGATACTAAATATACAAGAAATTTACTAGAAAGGATGCCTGTGGGAGAAAGTAGGAGAGGCTAGGAGAGCTGTCAGATGGCAAGGTGTTTGACTCCAGGTGAAGAAGAAGGGAAGGAAGGAAGGGAGGGAAGATGGAAGTATCTTGGACTTCAGTGCGGTTCTAAGGAAGCTTGAGAAGCGCTGCCCAGGGCCCTAGCCAAGCCTCCTGTCAGGCCCCCTGGCCCCGGCCACACTCAGTCATTGGCTGGGAGCGGCCCACGGCATCAGGGATGGACTTCAAAGCGCAGCAGCTGGGACCACTGGTCAATTCCGCTCTCTGCTGGCGAGATCTGAGAAGCCCAGGCCTGGGTGGCCACATTAGGTGGTGGTTAAGGCCGTGAGAGATCTAGCTGGGAAGGGGCTAGAAAGCGATGGAAGCTGGGGGCGGTGTTCCTGTCTTAGCCAGGGTAGGTGAGGGAAGACGACTCTGAGAGGGTGGGATCTGTGAAGAGACCTGGGCGAAGTGAAAAGGCTTCTGGGTGAAGAACACTCCAGAAAGCAGCAAGCGCAGTGGCCCTGAGGTGAAAGCATGGTTGGTGAGTTGAGGAATAACAAGAGGCTAGCGTGGCTGGAATGGAAACATCGAGGGAGGGCTGTAGGAGACAGGACTGTGCGGCTGAGCCTTGCCAGCCACGGAGGGAACGTGGGCTTTTATTCCAAGTGAGATGGGAGCCCCAGGAGGTTTTGAGCAGAGAAAGGATGTGACCTGGTATATATATATTTTCTTATATTGCCTTTATTTATTTATTTATTTATTTATTTATTTATTTATTCTTATATTGCCTTTATTTATTTATTTAGTTAGTTAGTTAATCCTCACCTGAGGATATTTTCCCCATTGATTTTGAATGTAAGGGAGGGTAGGGAGGGAGAGAGGGAGGAAGGGAGGGAGACAGAGAAACACAAGATGAGAGAGACACATTAATTGGTTGCCTTCCGCAGGTGCCCTGACTAGGGCCAGGGATCGAACCTGCAACCCAGGTATGTGCCCTTGACTGGGAATTGAAACTGTGACTCTTCAGTTCATGGGCCAACACTCTAACCACTGAGCACACCAGCCAGTGTCTCAGTTTTATTTTTATTTTTTAATTTATCTTTATTGTTGAAAGTATTACAGATGTCCCCCCCCCCCACCCCCATGACTCCTTCTACCTCACACCCTTTACCCACCAGGCCTTCACCACACTATTGTCTGAGTCTGTGGATCATGCATAAATGCATATAAATTCTTTGGTTAATCTCTTCCCACCCCCCTCCCCACTTCCCTCTGACATTCATCAGTCTGACCTGGTTTATATTTTAAAGGTTTGCTTGTTTATCTGTAAAAGGCAGAATGAGGATTCAAACCCAAGTCTTTCTGACTTCAAATTCCATTTTACATTTCCCCCCAAACTTCCCTGCCCGCTGCCTACCTTAGAGATAAAGTGATTCTCGGGAGGTTCACCATTGTCCTGAATTCTGGAGCTGACCAGGTGACCCGGAGGAGACACTGAACATGCTAAGAATTTACTACATGTTTGAAACAAGTCGTTGGTTATTGTTTGCTATCAAAGAGATATTTAAGTTTAAAAAATAATGTTTACATATTTGTGTTCTGGAAAACATTTAACGGCTAGTTATCAATACTTCTGTGCTAATTTCCTATTTGAAATAATACTAGTAAAGTTCTGACTCACAAACCAAACAAAACGAAAAAGAAACAAGTCGTTGGAACACAGGCATCTCAGAGCTAACCCAGAGGAGTCAGGGGCCGAGGGACCCACTTCTGCTCTTACAGCTGGAGAATGACCAGAGGCCCCGGGTTCCTCTTCAGTGTGTGGCTCCGCCCCTTGCTGTGTGACCCTCAATAAGACAACACTCGCCCTCTCTGGGGCTGCTGCTCCCACCTGTATGATGAAGGTCTCTCCAGCCCCTTCCTGTTTGCAAAGTCAAAGTTTTGAGCTCTTGGATCAGAAAGAAGCTGAGGGTGAGAAAAGAGGAGAGATAAGGTACCTCAAAGGTACCTTAGGGGGCCCTGACCGGTTTGGCTCAGGGGATAAAGTGTCGGCCTGGGGACTGAAGGGTCCCAGGTTCGATTCCGGTCAAGGGCATGTACCTTGGAAGGGTCCCAGGTTCGATTCCGGTCAAGGGCATGTACCTTGGTTGCTGGCACATCCCCAGTGTGGGGTGTGCAGGAGGCACCTGATCTATGTTTCTGACTCTCTGTCCCTCTCCCTTCCTCTCTGTAAAAAATCAATAAAGAATATATATATATTTTTAAATGTACCTTAGGGACAACAGTCACTTGGAGGGTTGGGTGGTTGCTTCAGAAGACAGCCGGGAACATGAAGAGAGGAAGCTGTAGGACTCTGCAGCCCTGGAAACTCCTCAGGGAATTGGCCCTTCATGGAGGAAGGCTTTCCCCACCCCCTAGGCTGAGCTGTTCTAAGAGAAAGTTCCTCTAACTGGACAGTCTTGAGCTCTGGGCCCCTAGCAGCCTGCCTTCCTGAGCTTCCTGTTCGGGTTCCTCAGGCCGCCTTCCCCTCCCCACCTTCCCTGCAGCCTCTGAGACTGGCCCCAGTGGAGGATGAGAGGCAGGACAACTGGGCTCTCATTCTACCTGCCACTGACCACTTGGGAACTCTCTCTGCCATGGGCCTCCACTTTCCCATCTGAAAAATGGGTTCATACTTCTGGTCCTCCTGACTTCAGCTAAATATGGTAAGGCTTGTAGAGGGTTGAACATAATACATTCACTCCACAAATGTATCTGAAGGGCCTAATACATGCCAGGCACTTTCTAGGCATGGCTTCGATGCCACCAGCTCTATGAGCCTTATATTCGATGCATCCTCACCTACTCTAATGGGTCTAGTACCCACTACTTCTCTTCTACCAAAACCCACTATCAAGGAAGTCTTTGCCATAGCCATTTACACTTGGGTATAAATTGCAATCCCTTGTAAGAATTTCTTCCACACTAGGCAGGGCTCTTTGAGGTTAAAGGGGACAAAGAGGCAACTCAAACTGACTCAAGCAGAAGAAAAAAGGTTATTGGAAAGTCAGCGAGCACATCAGCTTCAGGGCTGGATTCAAGGGCTCGAGAATCTGTATTTCTACATTTCTTGGCTCTGCTTTGCAACTGCAAGACTCTTCCAGCCAAAAGTCAATATATTCTTCTCATTGGCAAGGATTGACTCACATGCTCATCTCTGCTTCTATTTCTGCAACTCTGATTGGCCAGACTTGGTCACAGACCCACCCCTATTGTCAGGGTTGAAGTCACCTCTACCACAATCCATGAATTGAGAATGAGGGAGAAATGGTCCCCATAGGAAAATTGGGGAGTTGTCAGAATAAAGAGAAACAGATGCTATGCGGAAAAAGGTTACAGCTGTCCCCTTCAGAGAACTTATCATCCTACATCTCACTTCATATTTGGAGAAACTGGGGCCCAGAGAGAGGTTGGGACTTGCCTGAGGTCACACAACGAGCTTGTGGCAGCAGCGGGACCAGAATCCAGGGCTCCTCATCCCCAGCCCTCGCAGGCCTCTGCTTGAACCTCCCATAAGACCATCTGCTGCCCACTGCACAGGATGCTCAGGCAGGGCCCGGCTCTCTTCCCCTTGGGAGTGCGGGAGGAATCTCTGAGCCCATGCAGCCGGCATGGTGGCGTGGGAAGCAAGCTGACCTTTCTCATTTCCCTCCCATGCGGCCCCAGCAGGAGCTGCGGGGGGTAGATAGGGGTTTTCGGGTTCCAGGAGTTCAGCAGTGACTTGAGGAAGTGTCTTTGCCAGATGTCAGCAGTTCTAAGCTAGATTGGGGCCGCAGGGGTCACTTCTGCTCTCACAGCCTGGTTTTGAACCGCACTAGTCAAGAACATGGCGTGCTCCCATTGGTTTTAAAAGCCTTTCACATCCCTGTCCCACAGGACCTCAGGCCAAGCCCGAGAAGCAAGTGCCTTCTATTTTATAGGGAAGAAAATGAGGCTTAGAGAGGGGAAGTGACTTACCTAAGGTCACATAGCCAGTCCATGTCAGACCCAGGAAGCAGCCCTAACTGGCTTGGCTCAGTGGATAGAGTGTCGGCCTGCAGACTGAAAGGTCCCAGGTTCGATTCCGGTCAAGGGCATGTACCTTGGTTGCGGGCACATCCCCAGTGGGAGGTGTGCAGGAGGCAGCTGATTGGTGTTTCTCTCCCATCAATGTTTCTAACTCTCCCTCTCCCTTCCTCTCTGTAAAAAATCAATAATATATATATATATATATAATTTTTTTTTTTTTAAGAAAGAAAAGAAAAAAAAGAACCAGGAAGCAAATCCTAGTTCTGACCCCAAGAAGTTTGGTCCTCGTTCCATCACATTGGTGGGTCTCAGATTTTAGTGCTAAGAATTTTCCTAAAGAATTGTTAGAAATGCAGATTGTAGGCCCTCGTCCCCAGAGACTGGTTCATTCCATCCAGTGTGGCCTAGGAATACTCAAGAATCAGTGAGGACTGTTGGGTATAAGTGGCAGAAATCCAACTCAAACTGGCTTAGGCAACATTGGAAATTTATTTGCTTATGAACTGGAAAAATCCCGAAGTTGGGAAACTCCAGGCATAGCTGGATCCAGCGTTCAAACATGATCAGGAATCAATTTGCCTCCCTTGCTCAGTTCTCCGTCCCCTGCGGTGGCTTCCCTCTAAGGCAGCCCCTTCCTTCATGATTCAGGATGGCTCTCAAGAGCTCCGGGTTTCTACATCTACGTCAACAACCCTCATACAAAATGAGTGCCTTTCCCATAATTTTTCCAGCAAAATCCCAAGGCAGATTCTGATAGCCTCAGCTCAGATCATACCCAGGGCAACAACTGAACAAACCACTGTTGGTTGCCAGGGGGACATGGAATTCTCTTCTTGGCCAGACCTGCATCAAGTTGTCAGTCCCTGAATTTGAGGGTGGCGTTAGGCCTTGACACCTTACGCACTGAGGGGGAGAGGGCTGGTTTTCCGAGGGAGATCCTGGTGCGGTTATCAGAGGAGGAATGGATGCTGAGGAAACAAGTGCCAAAGGTGTTCCCTATACAAGTGCGTCCCAGCAGGAATGAGCACACCAATCACCTGGGCCTTGTTAAAACACACATTCTGATTTGGGAGGTGGGGCCTGAGATTCTGTATTTCTTAATGCTGCCGGTCCTCACACGGGCCACACTTGGAGTACCTGGGCACTCTGTCACATTTCTAAATTCACTTCAAGCCACCCTGTCACAGAGCTTTTGCAGTCTCCATCCTGCAGAGAGGTCCTGGACTATGTAAACCTCTTTCCTCATCCCCTCCCACCCTCGCCCCCTCCCACTGTTCTGAATGCACCAAACATCAGCACCATCTATTTGGGAACCACTCATCAACATATTAGACTCTGCTCCCATTTCACAGCTGAAGAAACTGTCCACTGTGACCTTTACATGAAGACACACATAATAAATTTGATTTTAAACTAGAGGGCCGGTGCATGAAATTCATGCACGGGTGGGGTCCCTAGGCCTGGCTGGTGATCAGAGCCTATCGGACCATCTCACCTGCCGGATGGTGGGAGGGACAGGGGGAGGTTGGCTGGCTGTGGGAGGTTGGCTGTGGGAGTGTATTGACCACCAAGGGGCAGCTCCTGCATTGAGCGTCTGCCCCCTGGTGGTCAGTGTGCATCATAGCAACTGGTCGTTCAGTTGTAACAGTCACTTGGGCTTTTATCCTATCTAATAAAGAGTAATATGCAAATTGGCTGTACCTCCACTACACCCACAAGTCATGCCCACCAGCCAATCAGGAGGGAGTATGCAAATTAACCCAACTAAGATGGCTGCGGCCACAGAGCGAGCAGGAGGCTTGGGTTTCCCCGGCAATGGAGGGAAGTTGGGGGCGACTGGGCCTGCAGGGAAGGGCAGTTGGGGGGGACCCAGGCCTGCAGGGGAGGGCAGTTGGGGGTGACCAGGCCTGCAGGGGAGGGCAGTTAGGGGCAATCAGGCTGGCAGGAGAGCAGTTAGGCATCAATCAGGCTAGCAGGGGAGTGGTTAGGGGATGATCAGGCTGACAGGCAAAAGCGGTTAGGGGCAATCAGGAAGGCAGGCAGGTGAGCAGTTGGGAGCCAGCAGTCCTGGATTGTGAGAGGGATGTCTGGCTGCCCATTTAGGCCCAATCCTACCGGGATCGGGCCTAAATGGGCAGTCAGACTTCCCTTGAGGAGTCCCCGATTGGAGAGGGTGCAGGCTGGGCTGAGGGACACACACCCCCCTCCCCGTGCACGAATTTCATGCACTGGGCCTCTAGAATATATAGATTAGTGCTCAAAAAATATTTTTGTCAACAAATTGCCATACTTCCTGGAATTTTATGGTGATAATGTACAAGTTCCCTTTTACCTTGGCTACTAGGAAGCTCAGAGATAAATCTAGTACACAGTGGCAGTAGCGGTCACACCCGAGGCTTCTGGTTCAGTAATCTTTCCTTTCTAAATGCTGTACCATAACCTTTTGTGAGTCTTGAAGTGCTCTGCATGTGGTTTAATATTATAAGTGCCCTCAAATCCTTTTTGGAAGTCAGTGCTTCTTTGGAACATTCTTGACTTTCCCCAAATCTTTATTGAAATCCTCCACAGTCTTCAAAACCCAATTCACCATTATCCTGCTGCTCAATTACTATAAACAGGTTGTTTTTTCTATTTATACTAACATACACAGTATCGGGATATAAATACATGGGACAAAAATGACTTGATGATATATATGTTTTGTGAGTTGCTTTTTTTGCTCACTAAGTATCTTAGCAATTTTTGTATGGCTCTGACTGTCTGTGCCAATCCCTACCAGCTTCTTTGCACGTGGCTTTGGAATGTAATTCTCTACGTCCAGTCTTCCCTTCTCCACTCGGTCCCTGGATCAGGACCCACGTCTTGACATCTGTGCTGGACTGACTACATAGAGCCCAGGCTCTGGGCATGCATTTATTCACTAACTGTGCATTATGTCCTACCATGTGCCAGGGAGGCACTGAGCTAAGCACTGAGGGACATAGACATGAGCAAGATCAGCATCCGCTGTATGCAAGGATGGGTACATACTGTATTTGTACCACTGAGTACAGTAGCTTTAGCTACAGACAGTGTTTGAACTCCTGAAACATGGCAAGTCCTCACTGAGTTGTGCTGTACATGTAAAATACACACTGGGATGGGAAGACTTAACATGAAAAAAATAAAAAGTACTCAACTGATCATTTTTATATTGATTAGCTGTTAATATGAATTTTGACATTTTGGGAAAAATAAATATGTCTAAAAGTTAATCCGCTTGTTTATTTTTACTTCGAAAAATATGGCTGGAGAAAATTTTAAATTATATACATGGCTCACATTACACTTCTAGGTCTAGCAGTCATGAAAATGAGCATTTCTGAGGCCACTCCATCCTGGGCAGTGGACTGGTTCTCTTGGTTTAAGGGGACAATCACATTTTATGCAAACTGGACTCCTGCTGGTATATCACTTTTTTAAAATCACACTTTATTGTGCAAAAAGAAAAAAAAAGAATTAATGGGAATTCTTTATTTTAAAAAGTTAAATTCTTAAATGTTGTGGTATCTCTAAGTTTATGGGCCAAAGGAATTGCAATCTGTGCTTGCTTTTGCTCCAGGGCAGGACCATTATGCGAGTTAACAGAGATGGTTATGGTTAAGGTTCCTGAGCACCTACTGTGTGCCAGGCACCTTTACACTTACAACTCACTCCGTGCTCACCAGCATCCTCTGAGGTAAAACCCCACCATCCTTTCTCAGCAATGGCCATGGATCGTGCATGAACCTGGGGCCTTCAGAGGCCCATCCCTCGGGACCCCGTGGCCATCTTTATGTAAATTGATACTTAATAGGAGCTCAGAGAGGTGGAAGGAGCTGCCCTATATCACACAGCAGTGCTCTTCCCAGGGCACCCTCATTAATCAAAATATATAAAATGCAATATAACGCTATGCCATATAAAACCACACAGTATGCTGTTTTATTTCCCAGAACTGTGATACTTATCACCAATCAAAGAGGTGTTGGTTTGGTTTCTGTTTTAAATGAATACCAGCACAGTGGAAAGCACTGAGTCTGAATTCCTTACTTTATTCACAAAAGGCAACTGAAACACAAACCCTTAAGTCCTGAGGTGGTAAATTATTCCCAATTCCCACCAGGACAGACAAAACAGCATCCTTGTGAATAAAAAGAATTTTTTTCAAATAACTCCCCTAAGCCTAAGAATTTGGATTTTTTTCCCCCCTTAAACCACTAACACATGTTTATTTTAACAAGTATAACTGCGTTCTAACTGTTTTAGGAGAAAATTTCAATTGTGCACAGATGAGGAAAACAATGACTTCCTTATGTGGCTGCTCACAGCCCGTCTCCTCAGCAAACACATGTGTGCATTTTGAGAAAAGAAGTGAAATATTTCTGCCACTTTTACAATGAAACTTGACTCTGATCAGGTGACTGTGTTTTCTTTAAGTGTCTTTAAATTAATTAATTAATCCATCTGCACAGTCTGTCAGCTCTCCCTCCAAAATGGCCCTGAATCTGCGCCTGCTTCTGATCTCCTCAGTAGCCACCACCCTGGGCCGGGCCACCATGATCTCAGGACTGGACAATTGGAGTGAGCAGTGTTCCCTGCCCTGATCCTACAGTCCATCCTCAACCCAGAAGCCAGTGGGATCGTTTAAATTGAATCCTATCATTGTCCTGCCTAAAACTTTCCATGGTTTCCCATCACCCTTAGAATCTAATCCAAATTCCTCACTGGCTGTTCAGGATGTGGCAACTTCATCGCATACCATCCTTTCTCCTACCTGTGATCTCCAGTCACAATGGCTGCCTTTCAAGTGACTCATTCTCTCCAAGCACATTCCAACCTCAGGACCTTTGCACCTGCTGCTCCCTCTGCCTGGAACACTGTTTCCTCAGAGTGTTTCATGACTGGCTCCTTTGTGTCATTCAGGCCCCAGGTTCAATATCACCTCCTCTGAAAGGCCTTCCCCAACCACCCTATCTGAAGAGGCCCCATAGAGCCCCGTGTGGCTCAGTTGGTTGGGCCATGTCTCATGCACTGAAATGTTGCTGATTCAATTCCTGGTCAGGGCACATGCCCAGGTTGCAGGCTCTATCCCCGGTAGGGGTCGTGCTGGAGGCAGCTAATTGATGTTCCACTCTCAGGTTGATTTTTCTCTCTCCCTTCTTCCCTTTCCCTTCCTCTCTCTAAAAATCAATTTAAAGATCTTTTAAAAAATAAAAAATAAAGCCCAGCTGGTGAGGCTCAGTGGCTGAGTGTTGACCTATGAACCAGGAGGTCACGGTTCAATTCCTGGTTAGAACACATACCTAAGTTGTGGGCTCAATCCCCAACTTGGGGAAAGCATGGGGCATGCAGGAGGCAGCTGATCAATGATTCTCTCTTATCATTGATGTTTCTGTCTCTCTACCCCTCTCCCTTCCTCTCTGAAATCAGTAAAAATATATTTTAAATAAATACATAAAATAAAGAGGCCCCACAGAGAAGTTCCCTATCATACCCTCTTTTATTGTCCTCACACTTTTCAATAACTAAATCTATCGTTTTATTTATTTGTCTGTTTATTGCCTGTGTCTTCCATTCATCCCCAGTGTGAGCTCCATACGGGCACGAACTTGCTTGTCTTATTCCTGGTTTAGAAAAGTGCTCAATAAATATTTGCTGAGTGCCCTAGCCAGTTTGGCTCAGTGGATAGTTTGGCCTGTGGAGTGAAGGGTCCCAGGTTCGATTCTGGCCAAGGGCACGTGCCTGGTTTGCGGGCTCAATCCCCAGTAGGGGGCGTGCAGGAGGCAACCGATCAATGATTCTCTCTGATGTTTCTGTCTCTCATTCTCCTTTCCTCTCTAAAAGCAGTAAAGAAATATATATAAAAAATATTTGTTGATTGAATGAATGAATGAATGAATGATCAGATAAATCAATGAGACAAAAGGAGAGAGAGAGAGAGAGAGAGGAACCTGTTATAAAACGATCATAAAATGACAAGAGGAACCTGTTATAAAACGATCATAAAATGACAGGAGGAATATGGTGCCTTGAATATTACTTAGCTGGAATGTTTGAGGCACATTACATGATTTATCTTTGTCACTTAATAGAAAATGGTAATTTATTAGATAATAATAGTATAGTTGTACTTTACTGTTTGCCTGAGCCTGATGCTGTGCTGAGTATCTGTCTGCCCACATGCTTTCTCTCCTCCTTTCAACCCGCTGCAGTAGGTGGTATTATCGGCTCCCTTTGCTGATAGGGAACTGAAATTGGGGAGCAGGGGGAGTGAGGAGTGAGGTGCGGGTAGTGTTGAGCAGCCCTGGGTCAGCTCCGTCTTTCTGAGCCCTGAGCCGGCTGTGCCCACCACCTACTCTGTTCCCACGCTCTACTTATTGAATTTCAATGATCCTCATGATTTAGTCTCTGAATATACTCGCCATAGCAAGGGTCCCTCGTAGCATGACTATAAAAATGTGTCAGCTCTGTATTGTGCACGGTTGACGTGGACGTGAAGAAGCCCAGAGATGGCAAGGGCAGAGCGAGCTCCGTGTGGCAAGGGTGGGGGAGTGGGGCTGACAAGGGGGGTTTGATGGGGAAGGAGAGGAGAAGCCAGCCTGGGGGCAGAGTGCCTGGAACCCAGCATCAAAGACTCCCCTGCCTGGGCTCAGGGCCAGCAGGGCTCACCTCCCTTCTCTCTGCCGCAGGATGGGGTGCGTGAAGTCCAAGTTCCTCCGGGATAGAGACAAGGTCTCAAAAAGCGAGGCCAGTGCCAACCCACACAGCCCGCTGTATGTGCCAGATCCCACGACCACAGGCAAGAGGGTGAGTGGGGGAGGAAGGAGGTGGGGGAGGCTGCCCTATGCTGATATAACAGCCTCCTGTTTTCCCAAGGGTGAGCAGGCATGTTTGGGGTGAAATGGGGCTGACCAGTCACCAGCAGCCTCCTAACTCTCCAGCATACGTCTGCACGGAGCACCCAGGGCAAGGACGTCACTTCTTTTTTTTTAAATCCTCACCTGAGGATATTTTTCCATTGATTTTTTTTTTTTAGAGAGGGAAAGACAGAGAAATATTGATGTGAGAGAACACAACAATTTGTTGCCTCCTGTACGAGCCCTGACCAGGGCCTGGGCCAGGGAGGAGCCTGCAACCAAGGTACATGCCCTTGACTAGAATTGAACCCGGGACCCTTCAGTCCACAGGCCAATGCTCTATCCACTGAGCCAAACCGGCTAGGGCCAAGGACATCACTTCTTGTCCTGCCACGCAGCCTGGGCTCCAGTGACCAGGCCCCAGGGAGCAGGGCAGGCCTCAAGCCCAGGGAGTAGCAGAAGTGGTGCTGAGCACAATGAGTGACCAGAAAGCAACAACAGCGGCTGCAGTAATGACAGTGAGGATACTATCCAGGTTCCTAGCAATAGCTGTAGTAACAGTAACTGCTGTACTCCCATTGCTAAATACCCGTGGGAGTGTAGCAGCAAGAAGAGAGGTGTAACACTGGCAGAGGTATTAACTTAAATTTATCCAGAGCTTACCCGGAACCAAGCACGCTCCTGAGTGCTTTATAGTTATTAACACCTTTAATCCCCACAATAATCTCATTGTCAGTCACAATTTTCATTACACCCATTTTACAGATGAGCCACAGATTAAATAATTTGCCAAAAGCCACGTGGTGAGTAAGAGGTAGGACCAGGATTTAAACTTGGCTCGTGCCACTTCCAAAGTATCAGGGGTAGGAGCGGAAGTAACAGAGGCAGAAGCTGAGTGCTAACGATGGAGCAGCAGCAATGGTGGTAATAGTGTGGGCAATGGTGGCATCAGTAGTCATGGTAACAGCACCACGAGTAATGGTAGTGGCCACAGTGATATCAGAGGGCGGTAACAGTAGTGATCGTGGTGGCAACCATAACAATACTGGTAATGAGATGACAGTATTAATAGCAGCAGTAACAGTTACACTAACTGAGACCAATTTTGAACACCTACTATGTCCCAGGCATCGGAGTGAGGTGTTTCCACATCACTCATCCTCACCAAAAGCTGTGAGGAAGGAGTTCTGACACTTTACAGCCAGGGTGACTAAGGCTTGCAGTGGTTCAGTGACCCCTTGGGGTCCCACGGCTGGGAAGAGGTAGGGCCAGGCCTTTCTACCCCCAAGGCTGGGTTCTCTCTCCTTCCGGGCTCCTTGAGTCCTCCCCCCCCCCCTTACCGGAGGCTGCCTAAGAAAGCTCAGAGGCAGAGGTGTCTGCCTTCACCTGCACCCTTAGAAGGACAGTCTGTTACCCCACAGCCCCTACTCCTTGTTCCCAAACCTACCCCTCAGCCCGCTCCAAACACACCCACTCCCTTTGCCATGACAGCCTGTGGAGGTTGAAGGCAAAGATCTTACCCTAACACACTCATTTCTTCCACATCTTCTTGCTTATACCACGGGTTCCTGGCCTCTCTCCACCCTGCTGGCCCTTCTCCGGGCATGATGTCTAGAAATGGGAGAGTCGTAGAAGAGTCACCTCCCTCCCTCTGGCATGACCTCTTTTAAAACACCCTGAGATTGCATGAGCTTCTCACACTGGTGATGTCCTAAGCTGTCATCCTAAACCCTTGGTCACTCCTGGGTCTGTTCCTCTCCGACCTGCCTGACCCGGGGCCCTTTCTGTGGTTCTCTGAGGCCCTCCAGCTTGTCCCCAATGGGAAGTGGAGGGTTTTCTCCCCCCAGTTTTTGGTTGTCCTCTCTGAGCATCAGATTTAAGGGATTCTATACTCAGCCACTCCCGGACAGGGTTCCCAGGTCAAATCAGTTTGTGAAATGCTGAGCAGAACAGGCTCCTTCCCTGGAGAAGTCGGGGCCTTTATGACTCTTGGCAACAGGGCTGGGGCTCTCCCAGAAAAGGGTTATCCTTCTCCATGTTTCCCAAACCTGGCTCTTTAAATGACTGTTTATCTAAGCATGTGACACACAAATGCATTCCCCTTGAAAAGAAAAGTCACAAATTACAGTTAACGCTACAGTTGCCTCTGACCGAAGACCCCTCCCCAGCGGTCTCATCCCTCTCCCCAGGGGCATCCACTGTGGTCAGTTTGGTGAAGACCCTCACGAACCTTTGCCGTGGACATACGCTCACACGTACATAGTATGTGTCCGCAGGAAGTGTTTAGGGTGGGTGTGTATGCATTTTATGTAACTGTATCATATTCTGAAGAACTAGCTTTGTTCACTCAACAATAATCTTTGAGGTTTAGTTGTGTCAGGAAGGAGGCTTGACCTCCCTCTTACGAGGGCTGCTTAGGGTGCGACAGTGTGGCCAGTTCCCCTTGAGATAGACACTGAGGTTCCTTCACTGACATCATGGAGCCTTTTCTCATAGAGCATGTTGGTGGGCCAGGGTTTCTTCAAACATCCCTTGGAAAACATGGGTCTGGGCCAACCCCCTCACTGTACGTCGAGGGGAAGAGACAAGCCAGTGTCCCCCAGGATGTCCAAAGCCAAGGGCAGAGCCCACAACTCCAGATCCTTGTCGTGGCTATATCCCATGTGCCATGTGACCTCAGGCATGTCCTCTGCCCTCTCTGGGCCTCTTACCATGACACACAGGGCTGGGCTAAGAGGCCTGGGGGTATCCCTTTTGACACAGGCCTTCTGTGGCTCCCCACACATTATTGGATTCATTCCTTTCTCCTATTTCTTCCCCACAGCGACCTGACACCAACAACAGCAACCCCCCAGGGTCCACGGAGGGTAAGTATCTGGCGAACGCGTGCGGTGCAGTCTCGTGTTCTGTAGAGGTTGAGGTTAGGTTCTCAGTCAGAGCTTGAGGCAAAAAGCTTCATCAAAACCACCCTTGAGCCCTGACCGGTTTGGCTCAGTGGGTAGAGCGTCGGCCTGCGGACTCAAGGGTCCCAGGTTCGATTCCGGTCAAGGGCATGTACCTTGGTTGTGGGCACATCCCCAGTAGGGAGTGTGCAGGAGGCAGCTGATCTAGCTGATCGATGTTTCTCTCTCATCGATGTTTCTAACTCTCTATCCCTCTCTGTAAAAAATCAATAAAATATATTTTTTTAAAAACCACCCTTGAAAAATCCCCTAAATTGCCACAAAGTACTTCGTACAGGCTATTTTGTTTCTATAGCACTGTTTAATAACATGAACAAAACACTGTTAGCTTTAAACTGTAGAATCGCACCCAGTATGGCAAGATGCTTACTTATAAAGACAGACACATCAGTGGGTCCAGGGCTGGGTGCCAGGTGTTGGAAGGGAAACCCTCAGGGCGGTGGGGGTGCTCAGATAAAGCCTCCCTGCCCCACGTGTCTCTCGTCCGCGCAGGTTCTAAGGACACCATCGTGATTGCCCTGTATGACTACGAGGCCATTCACCATGAAGACCTCAGTTTCCAGAAGGGAGACCAGATGGTGGTCCTGGAGGAGTGAGTCCTCATCCCCTCCCCCAAGACATTCCTACCCCCAATACTCAGTACACTCTCTTCTGTCCTTCAGTAAAGAACCTTAGACTAGGGCAGTGGTCGGCAAACTCATTCGTCAACAGAGCCAAATATCAACAGTACAACCGATTGAAATTTCTTTTGAGAGCCAAATTTTTTTAAACTTAAACTTCTTCTAACGCCACGTCTTCAAAATAGACTCGCCCAGGCCATGGTATTTTGTGGAAGAGCCACACTCAAGGGGCCAAAGAGCCGCATGTGGCTCGCGAGCCGCCGTTTGCCGACCACTGGACTAGGGTGTATGTGACTGATGAGAATGGACCTGATTGTAATAGAGGAAGAAGGGCTGAAGCCACAATAAAGGGGCTTGTGCCCTTACTAATGGCGCCCACCCAGGCCAGGATGAGCGGCTCACAGAGCTTCCCCAGGGAAGCCTTCCGCGGGCTCCTGTGACCAAGCTGCAAGCTTACCTGTGGACCAGACCCTGCTGAGGTGACTTTGCACACAGAAATCTTTGGATCTCTGAGTTTGCTGCCTTTAATCTCCTCTAGTCTTCACCATCAGCGAGTGTAATGTCCAGTATGTCAGGGGGTACGGGGGCCAAAAATGGCAGTGGTTATGCTTGGTCAGACTCCTGAGCCCACTCCCTCTGGCTCTTGGCCCCAGCTGAACCCCTAGAGTCTGCCATGGGCACAGGGCCCCACCTTAGGTATGGCTAGGAAGGCCAAGACTGCAAGACCAGGGAACAATAGTGGGGCCACAGACCCAGGTCTGTAGGCTGTGAACGCAGGGACAAACCTTGATTTCAGGCCCTCAGATGCACAGTGGGGGCTGTTGTAAAGATCCCTACCTCTAATCATGGGGTGTATGCAGGGGGTACTCCAGGCCAAAGCTGAGGGGCCCAAGAGGACTAGGGGAAGTCCTGCCCACTGACCCCTTTGCTCCCTCCTGTCTCTTAGGTCTGGGGAATGGTGGAAGGCTCGGTCCCTGGCCACCCAGAAAGAGGGCTACATCCCAAGCAACTACGTTGCCCGCGTTGACTCTCTGGAGACAGAGGAGTAAGTCTTCTATTTCCCTGCCCTCCAGAAGGAAGCGTGAGCAAGGCCAGCCTTGTTCCTGCCTCAGGGCCTTTGCACTCCCTACCTCGCCTACCTGGCATACTCTTCCTGGGGTTCTGGGCCTGGCTGGCTCCTTCCCATCCTTCGGGGCTCGGAGAGGCCTTCCCTAACCACCCTGTCCAAAGCAGGTCCCCTTTGTGACTTTCTCTCTCATTCCCTTTTCAACTCTTCTCACTAGCATTTCTTCCTTGTGCAAGATCTGCGAGATAACTTCCCAGGGGTGGAATTGCCAGGGCGATGGTTCTTACTAAATACCCTGTAACATTGCTTGACTCTTTCACCACGGCCTGAATCCTTCTACAAAATGGAATCAAAGAAGGTTGGGGGAGGGAGTGCAGAGGAGCGTGGTGATTAAGAGCTTGGGCTCTGGAGTTAGACTGCCTGGATTTGAAGCGTGGCTCCACCACTTCCCAGCTGTGTAATGCCAGGCAAGCCACTTGCTCTCTCTGTTTCTCAGTTTCCTTATCTGTAAAATGGGGATAAGAAGGGCAACAGTTCCAGAGTTGTTGGGTGGATGAATGTTAGCTGTCTCTCTCCATAGTTGATGCAGAGGAAACAGGGGCCCAGAGAGGAAAAGCAACTTGCTCGAAGTCGCACAGCAGTTTTATGGCGGGGCCAACGCCTACTGACCTCTGGTCTGGGGCTTTTCCATCCCAGCACAGGAACCACTCCTCACCCTGCTGAGGGTGGAAATAGATTTGGCTGCTGCTGCTTGAACTTTCCCACCCAAAATCCCAAGTATTATGGGAGAATGAAGAAAAGATCCAAGGATATGGGCCCAAGTATAAAATTATTTGAAATCTCACATTTTTGCTTAGAAATTTATGCCAGTTTTATATCTGACACAGAGAAGGATAAACCATGAAACTGATGAAGCTCAGACCCTCACTCACATGGGCCTTCGAGGCCCTGACAGGAATGTCGTGTGTTCTTGTGAAATTTGCGGAAGTAAGATTTTGACCGCAGTTGGTTAAGACTGCTGTATTTTCACACTCAGCCTCTCTGTCCATCACCTCACTGCTCTCACTGGGTGCTGTTGGAATGACCTCTGGGCATTTTGTATGTGTAAGGCTGTGTTATTTTTCTTAAAGAAAGCTCCCCAATGTGTGTAAGTTTCCGTCAGTCTCAGCAAGCTGGATTCAACCCTGGTCAAATGTCTGTTTTCATATCAAAAGAATCATTGTTTTTCCCAAAAGAGTCTTTGAGGAACGTCAACGTTGCAGGAAACCAGGCCCTTGGTACCCTGGTGGCACTGTCAGTGGGACAGGACTGCCCACCCGGGGTTCACACGTTGTCTCTTCCCCTTTCCACCAGGTGGTTCTTCAAGGGCATCAGCCGGAAGGATGCAGAGCGCCAGCTCCTGGCCCCTGGCAACGTGCTGGGCTCCTTCATGATCCGCGACAGCGAGACCACCAAAGGTGACCCAGCAGTCCCCACTCTATCTATCTATTTATCTATCTAGATAATGATGACGATGATGATGATGATGATGACAGCCAGCGTTTACTGAGCGTTTACATCCTGACTACTTCACAAGCATTACTTCTTTCAATTATCAGGCAATGTGATGAGATAGAGAGGTCTCACAACCAATCCCACTTTACAGATGAGGAAACTGAGGCACAGAGAAGTGATGTACTCACTTGTCCAAGGTCTCACAGCTGGACATGGAGGAGCCTGGACAAGAACCTGGCAGGCTGATTCCACAGCTCACTCTTACCCTTGTGCTCCACTGCCCAGCTGCCAGGATGGTGCCAGGGGTGGCTTTATCGGGGTGTCCGGAAGGGGTGCCACGGTAGTGGCCAGACTCTGAAGTCCCACTCCTGAGTGGTTTCTCTCTGACCAATGCAGGGAGCTACTCTTTGTCGGTACGAGACTACGACCCCCAGCATAGGGATGCAGTGAAACATTACAAGATCCGGACCCTGGACAACGGGGGCTTCTACATCTCCCCACGAAACACCTTCAGCACCCTGCAGGAGCTGGTGGCCCACTACAAGAGTAAGTCCTGCCCAGGGCCACACCCCAAGCAGGGTGGACCTGTCTCCCGGGAACCCGAGTCACGGTGCACCGTGCCCTCTGAGGCCTGCTGAGCTCTTTCTGACTCTCCCCAGACAAATAGTTGCTTTGGATTCTCCTGAAATTCTAGGCCCATTGAGAAGGAGGGCAGAGGTGGCATCTGGTCATGCTCTGCTCTCTGGGAATGTCCCTGATCGTGGCAACCCCCTGGAACAGTGGCCAACCACAGCCGACCAGGCAGGGAAGCCTCTGAGGGGAAGCCTCTGGCTGGCCGAGAGCTGGCTGCCCTCGCTGACCAGCAGCTCTGTTCCAGAAGGGAGCGACGGACTCTGCCAGAAGCTGACAATGCCCTGCGTGTCCTCCAAGCCCCAGAAGCCGTGGGAGAAAGATGCCTGGGAGATCCCTCGGGAATCCCTCGAGCTGGAGAAAAAGCTTGGAGCCGGGCAGTTTGGGGAAGTCTGGATGGGTAAGGACCCAGGGCCAGAGGGTGGTGGGAGGGAGGGAGTAGGGAGGTCATCACTTCCAGGAAGAGCCTGAGACAAAGTGGGAATGCCACGTAGGGTCGAAGGGGAGATCTGAATAACAACCACAAAGGAGCAATTCCTCTGAGAGCAAACCAAATTGTCCTGCCATGCAAACACCGATGTACCTCTGAGGCCATTTACCTGGTGGAGTTAAAAATTTCCTCCTGGGAAGCAGGAGTCCTAGATGAGGAATCTGCTCCCTGACGCAGAGCCAAGAGGCCTACCAGTTGGGGGTGAGATTACCAAGGCCTCTTAGGATGATGGAAATTAAGAATGGGGAAATGCAGCCTGGAGATTTCCAGGTGAGTTCAGTGTTGGTAACTGTGTGCCTAGCGCCACGCCAAGGCGTTGTGGGGCACCCATAAGGCACGTTCCACCCCTGCTGTCCTGCCGCTAATAACTCGAGAACAGCAATGCCTGGCCCAGTACCTGGTGCACCCGATTGTGTTTCCACCCACCATGTTTTAAATGAGACTGAAGACAACTTACAGAGTCGCAAACAAGTTAGTCCAAAAAATATGTTTAAATACACATATTTTCAACTATATTTGTTGAGAGCCTGCTATATGCCAGGCACCTAATAAGAGGTTGTGGCAGAGAAAGTAAGAAGGGAAGACAGATCTGAGTAATGAGTTAGAAAACAAAACTATATTATATAAGGGTTTACTCTTACTAAAGGAAGACCTCAGACTTGGATTAAAACTTCCTGGCAGCCAAGGCAAAAATGGAAACACAAGCAATTAAGAGATTTATAAGACGGAGTAGAAATGGGGTGAGGGAACATCATGTGGGAAGTTCCTGTGGTGGGAGGGGTGGTTGGGTACCTGAGGTGCTGAGTGACATGCAGGCTGACTGTACACAAAAGTCAAGGGGAGTTTGGTGGATGATGAAGCTGGCAAGGTGGGCAAGGCCAGATCATGCAGGCCTTATAGACCATGATGAAACTGGTATTTATTTTGAGAGCAGTGTTAAGATTAAAGCATTTTAAGAAACGATGTTATATGTGAGAGGGAGAGACAAGGCAAAGATGGTCTGTGTGTATGAGTGACAGGATCTGAATCCCTACAGCAGCCCTTCAAAGGCAGTGCTTATCATTCCTACTTCGCAGATGAGGAAACCACAGATGAGGGAGGATAAGTGACTTGCCCAAGGGCACACTGCTAGGAAGGCGTGGACCAGCTTTGCAACCCACATCTGTCTGAGCCAAAGCCCATCCTTTTCTAAGGGCTGAGTTGGGCACGGAAGACTTTGTGGAGGAGGCAGTTCTGCAGCTGGGCCTTCCTGGACGATGGGGAAAGAGCATGGGTTCTGACCATCTTTCCTGCTTTCTCGCCCACTCCAGCCACCTACAACAAGCACACCAAGGTGGCCGTGAAGACCATGAAGCCAGGGAGCATGTCTGTGGAGGCCTTCCTGGCAGAGGCCAACCTGATGAAAACTCTGCAGCATGACAAGCTGGTGAAGCTGCATGCCGTGGTCACAGAGGAGCCCATTTATATCATCACGGAGTTCATGGCCAAAGGTACTGTGTCTGGGGGCTGGGGATGCAGGCTGTGGCTCAGACAAGTTAATTGAAGACTCAGAGGTGACTTTGACATGGTTCTTGCCCTCGAGATGACCCCAGTCTGGCCAGGAGCTCTTCCCACAGGTATAAGCAGCCATTGCCCAGTCCTCTTGGTTAATGTGGTGAAATCATGTGAAGGGGATGTCAGTGGAAGGGGATGTCAGTGGAAGGGGAGCACATGAAGCTACCAGGAGAGGGGAGTAGGGCAGACCCCCATTTGGTGATGGAAGAAGAGGCTTTTGGATTTACTGTGTGCCTTAAAGGCCAGGGGAAATTCTCCCTGCCGGCCATGTTCCCTGCATGGGCCAATGCTCTGGAAAAGAGAGTCCACAAAGCATCCGTTCCAGGCTGTCCCCACCCTGCCCACCCATGATCCAGAATTTCTCAGGGACTTTTTTAAGCCACCATTTCACAAACATTTTCAATCCCCACCCATTTTTAGAAAATATTTTTATAGATTTCAGAGAGGAAAGGAGAGAGAAACATCAATGATGAGAATCATTAATTGGCTGCCTCCTGCACACTTCTCCCCACCCCCGCCTCTACTGGGGATGGAGCCTGCAACTCAGGCATGGGCTCTGACAGGGAATTGAACTGTGACCTCCTGGTCTGGAGGTGGATGCTCTACCACTGAGCCACAGGCCGGTCAATACCTGCCCATTTTTTATTAATAGAAACATATCACCCAACCTCATTTAGTGTGATTTAAAATCTCAAAACTTTTTTCATTTTCTAATTACACAGTTACACCAGCCTTATAAGACCATAGCCCAAGTCACATGGGCTCAGAAAGCTGTCTCAAAGAACCAGTCTAGCAGTCACAAAGTCACTTAAAAACACTCAGCTTATTTTTCTCAAACACTAGGTGTGGTAAATAGATGTTTTATTTAAATTTGTTACTATGAACAATTTTACCCTAAGTAGTGAGAGCACTCATTGTTGCTCCCCCTCCCCCACAGGAAGCCTGCTGGACTTCCTGAAAAGTAATGAAGGCAGCAAGCAGCCATTGCCAAAACTCATTGACTTCTCAGCCCAGGTGAGAGGCTAGTGGGGAAGCTGGGGGGAGGGGAGGGTAATTATTTATTCAGCACATACTTATTGACATACTATAATAACAGCAACAATACTGGATAACATTTTGTTGTTGTTGTTGTTAACCCTCATCTGAGAATATTTTTCCCCACTAATTTTTAGAGAGAGTGGAAGGGAGGGAGAGAGAAACATCAATGTGAGAGAGACCCATGAACTGGTTGCCTCCTACATGTGCCCCAATGGGAGCTGGGGATTGAACCTGCAACCCAAGGATGTGCCCTTGACCAGGAATCGAACTCGCAACCCTTTGGTGTGCAGGCTGACCTCTAACCACTTAGAAACACTGGCCTAAGCACATTTATTGAGCACTCTGTATAAAAGTATACTTTTAAAATGTGTCTTACATGTACTAGCTCATTAAGTCCTCGCGTCAACTTTCTAGGATGGGATTTTTGTTATCTGTTCTTTTTTAAAAAATATGTTTTTATTGATTTTAGAAAGAGAGGAAGGGAGAGGGAGAGAGAGAAACATCTATGTGAGAGAGAAACATCAATATGCTGCCTCCTGCATGAATCCCTGACTGGGGGGGTTGAGCCTGCAACCTGGGCATGTGCCCTGACCAGGAATTGAACTGGTGACCTTCCAGTGCTCGAGAGAGTGCTCAACCAACTGAGCACACCAGCCAGGGCTGTTAAGTATTCTTATGTAACAAACCACCCAAAGCTTAGGAGCTTGAAACAATAATTTATTTCTCATTATTCTGTGGGTTGATTGGACTTGGCTGTGTGGTTGTCCTGCTCCACATGTTGAAATCGAGGTCACTCAGATGGCTGCATTCTGCTGGCAGCTTGCCAAGGGCGAGAATGTCCATGGTGGTGTCTCATCCTCTGGGTTTTTTTCCACGTGGCACCACTCAGTAGTCCAGCCAGAGTTTGTGGCTTGGTGGTGAGGTCCCAATATAGAGTATACCAACGGGCCAAACCCTAATGTGCAAATGCCGATTAATTTAGCCTGCATGATGCTTGCTAATGTCTCATTGGCTAAAGTAAGTCATAGGGCTCAGCCCAGAGCCAGTGTGGAAGGGGACTGGCCAAGGGCCTGAGTCCAGGAGGCATGGTCCATTGGGAGTCACCAATGTGACAGTGTAGCCACAGGATGGTAATTGCCATCAAGTTTACATAAGAGAAACTTGAAGCATCGAGAAGATAAGTACAGATGAGGAAACCAAGGCCCAGTGAGGTTCAGTAGCTTGCCTAAGTTCCTGTGTTCTTTCGATGGATATGGCAGTGAACAAAATGGAAAGAATTGCTGTCCTCACAGAGCGAACAGTCCAGATGGGAAGACAGATATTAAATAACTGAATCTCTTCGAGAGCCATGACCCAAGAGGCCTGGCTCAATGTCAAAAGAATGTAGTATCCAGCAAAATAATCATGTACACAAGTCACAGGAACACTTCTTAAAACCGCATCGTTCTCATCTTCCCTTCACACTCTGCAGCTCCTCTCACCCTCAGTTGAGTGCTTTTTATTTCTATCCTCTTTCATTCTTTCCTATTTGTGGGAAAACAGATAGGAAAGGGGTGCTATGGGAGTACACAGCTGGACTAGGAGCAACCCAAGGAGACTTCCCAGAGGAATTGGCCTCTAGGTTGAGCCCTGAAGAATGCGTAGAAGTGAGTCTGATGAAGAGGAGAAGAAAGGGTGTTCTAGACCACGGAAATGGCCTGTGCCAAAGCTCAAAGGGAAAACATAAGAACTGGGCCTGGTCAGCTGGGGCCTGGGGCTGGGAAAGATGAAGGGAGTGTGGTTTGCAGCCTGGAGTGTATTAAGGGAGACCTGTACCAGGGCCTAGACCTGGGCCTTCTGAAGATGCCTAAGGCAGGGCCCATTTGAGTAGGCAAATCCTAGGGGCTGGGGGGAGGTCAGAGGTTTAAAAAAAAGGTCTTGCATTTCAGAGCCTGGAAATCAAGGCCTGGCATTTTGACTTTAATGGGCCCTGTCCCTAGAGAAACAGTAGTCCAGTGTGTTGCTAAATTATAGCCATCAAACTGGCAGAAACCTTGCTGGGCAGAGTCATCAACTGGGCAAGAGCCACTCTCCTCATTTCACAGATGGGAAAACAAACCAAGGGAGGAAAAGAGGCGCCAGGCCCTATGCATCCAGGAGCAGAGGTGACCTCAGGGCCCAGGGTCAAGAAGGAGCCAACCTGGTCTTTGCCTCCAGCCCTAGAGTCAGACGAACACAGTGCTGGTTACCCCAGGCCTGTTGCCACCTGGCTGATGGCTTTGGATCCACTGTAGGTCTCAGTCTCTCCATTTGAACTGGACCACACCTGTGGTTTTCAAGTTCAGAAGCTTTTTTATTTTATTTTTTAAGGCACAATTCTGTTGGTCAATGAAATCATATACAGTAGCTGAGTATTTCAAAATAGGTCAAAACAGCTGTTCTGATTGTAAGGTGGGACCTCATATATGGCCTTTCTTTTTCCCCCCTTCCCCATACATACCCCTGTCCCACCCCTGGCTACCTTGAGGTATCAGTAGGATTCAGTTTGAAGAGCTAGAATATCCTACAGGCGCTTCCCACTCTGATTCTGTGATTCCTTGGAAGAAACCCAAGTTCCAATGCCTGACATCATGGCAGCCAATTTGGTGGTCATGAAATCTCACCACCTAATCCACCCCCAATTCTTAGACCAGCCCTGAGCCCAGTAAACCTATCCCTTAATTCATTCTGTTAACAAAACATTGAAAAACAACACTGTGTATTGGGCTTAGGAGTTGCATAGCATTTTGGTTTTGATCCCAGCTCTGCCTGTGTAGCTTCGAGCAAGTTGCGTAACCTTTCTGAGTGCCACTTTCCTCAACAGGGAGCACTGATTGTCACCACTGAAACAAATACTTAACATGCTAGAGACCATTCTTAGTTCTTGATGTAGGCTTGCAGATTTAATCCTCACAGAAGCCCTCAGAGGCAGGTTCTATTGTTGTCCCCATTTTACAGAGAAGAAATGTGAGGCATAGAAAGTTGAAATAGCTTGATGGGGCTCAAAAAGAACTGATCCAATTCCAGAGGCACGTAGGCATCATCCCCTACTGTTCTATGTGGGTTTTGTACCACCTGCCCCACTGAGCTCATGGAAAATCAATAGCATGACTGTCTGCCAGTGGTAACTACCAGCATTAGTACCTGCTTACTCTGTGCCAAATAGATGGCCAAAAATTCCGGTAGAATAATGGCTAAGTGCATGGACCTTGAGCATTGGCTGTTGGAGTTCCAGTCCTGTTACTTATTTCTCTGGCTTCCAGCATTCTCACCTGTGAAACACAGCTGATTGAAATAGTGCCTTCCCTAAAGCAGAGAGTAAGTACTATTTGTTAAGTATCATCTTATAATCTATATATATAAAAGGCTAATATGCTAAGTCCATCCGGGTAATGACATCACATAGCAACGCCTGGCTTCCTCTCCCTAGCGACTAGCCTCCTTGAAGTTTCTTCAGCCCAGGAACACGACTTGCTTTATAGCCAGGTGCAAACATTTTACACTTTTTAAAAATATATTTTATTAATTTTTTACAGAGAGAAAGGGAGAGGGATAGAGAGTTAGAAACATCGATGAGAGAGAAACATTGATCAGCTGCCTCCTGCACACTCCCTACTGGGTATGTGCCCGCAACCAAGGTACACGCCCTTGACCAGAATCGAACCTGGGACCCTTGAGTCTGCAGGCCAACGTTCTATCCACTGAGCCAAACCGGCTAGGGCCAAATATTTTACACTTTAACCAAATGTCTGTGAAGCGTTTTCCTGTGCCTCATCTCATTTGATCCTCACAGAAGTCCTGGAGTAGGTAGATAGGAGACTTGGTGGAATTCTATTTTCATTAGCCAGAAAACAGAGATTGAGAAAGCTTAGAAACTTGATTCAACTGAAAAGAAGAAATGCTGGACCTTGAAAATGATTTCAGGTTTTCTCACTGCATAGAATATAGTCAAATACTGCTGTAGTTAAATATTTTACCCTTTGTTCTCCCTGCGTGATCTACAATAATAATCTGCTTCATGTTGATATTTACTGCTGTGTTGCTGACAATTACCTGAAAGAGAAGTTGGGGTGCTTCATAGGGCTGGAAAAACTTTAGCTAAATCAGAAAGCAGGTCTAATTAAGCAAGTTTATTCTCTATATATAAAAGGTTAAGTTGACTCATGCATGTGCGTTCTATATAAAGCTCTCACTGGGGCCAATCACACAGGTGTGTTTCAATCTGTCATTGTCAATCATGAATTTGGTTGACACTGCTATTATAGAGAAAGGGCGAATAGCGATATTAAAATAATTCTTCTAATTAATTTCCTTTCAATGTGCACGAATTCGTGCACCGGGCCACTAGTACATGAATAAGCTACGATGTCTGCCATGAAGGTAATAACCGTTGTTAACTGTGACTCTAAGGACTCCTTATACATTTCCCACACACCCCCAGGTAAGACCTGCCTTACCCAACCCTCTGACAAGCTACCCCAAACAAAATTTAAAAGTCTGGCGTTTTTGTTGGAAAGTCTGCAGCCTCAGACCTCAGTTTCAATAGTCATGGGTGCCCTCTCCTGTCCACTTCCTGTAAGTGCACTGCCCACTTTTCCTCCAGCCTTGAGCAGGCTGGTGCATTGGTTTGGTCTGTCTGGCAAGGCCCCCTATCCCCTCCAAATAATCTCACCAGATTGCACCCAGCTGCAGTCCTCCAGGGCACTGGGGATCTGCAGTAATTAGAGGCAGCATGGTGCACTGGGATTGAACACTCACAGACTGGTTTGAGTCTGACATTCAGAATTTTCTTGGTGGTATGATCTGGAAAACACAGATTGTGAGAGCACCTGACTCAAGGAGCTTGAAGACCAGTTTGTAAATTACAAGTGCTGTTTAGTGGGTGTCTGAGAGTTAATAATAAACCTCTTTATAAGGGTTAATGCACAAACCATTCTATGTAAAAGATGTCTCTAAGGAAAAATCCTACATTTTTCCATCAGAAACGTCCACGCCCCATTGTGAATAAGAATCCTTAACACAGTCTATTATTCACTCGGCAGCCATGATGACATTAAAATATACATCAGACAACATCACACTCCTCCTCGAAGCCTTCTACTATCTTCACATCACACTCAGAATACAGTCCAACCTCCTCTCCTAGCCTACAAGGTCCTTCACAACCAGCCACTTCTCTCTCAACTCCCACCATGGTCCCTGTAGCAACTTCTTCTCAGCGACCTGTTCCATAAACATCCAAGCTCATTCCTACCTCCAGGCCTTTGCACATGATGTTATTTCTGCCAGGAACATTCTTATTTGGCACGCTATCATCACTGAGATCTTCACATAAATTTCACCTCCTCAAAGCAGCCTTCCATGACCACTCAATCCAAAAAGCCCTCTAGGTTTCCTCTCCTGTTACCCTCTTCATCCTTTCTTTATGGTACTTACTACCACCCACAGGGGTTTTGCCTGACTTAGCACATATTCAAGTAACATGTCTGGCACCCCCAAGACACTCAGTAGATATCTGTGAACAAATGAATTTTCCCTTGTGAGGTTTGGGGATAAAGATGGCATTAGCGATACAGCAGAGCCCAGCTGGCGTGGCTCAGTGATTGAGCATCAACCTATAAACCTTGAGGTCACGGTTCAATTTCCAGTCAGGGCACATGCCCAGGTTGTGGGCTTGATCCCCCGTGGGAGGCATGCAGGAGGTGGCCAATCAATGATTCTTTCTCATCATTGATGTTTCTATCTCTCTCCTTCTCCCTTCCTCTCTGAAATCAATAAAAATGAATTTTTAAAAAAGAGATACAGCAGAATATGATGTGGGCCTAAATTGTCCCCAGAAAGAGAGTGGGAGAGGAAAGCTCTTCATAGTATCCTGGTGTGAGTGGGTATACAGGTCCCGGAGAATAATGCCATTGCTTCTCCTCAAAGTGCTCTCTGGAACTCCCAGAACCCTAGAGAAGCCCCACACTAAGTCAGGCCCTGAGGATCCTCCCAACCTGGAAGGGTAGTCAGGGAAATGCCAGTCTGAGCTTAGGGCTGTCCCACACAAAAAGGAGCTGGAACACATGTTTTCCTGTTTCCTCACACTTGGACACTCCTCTTCTGCCTTTGGGTGGGACTCATCTTGGGCTGGGCCACATCTGAGGACGAGGGTATCTCTGTTTTGGGTGGAGATTTCGGAAGGCATGGCCTTCATCGAGCAGAGGAACTACATTCACCGAGACCTCCGAGCTGCCAACATCCTGGTCTCTGCAACCCTGGTGTGTAAGATTGCCGACTTCGGCCTGGCGAGGGTCATCGAGGACAACGAGTACACGGCCCGGGAAGGTAGGGGATGCCGCCAAGGGACCAGTGGGGCCCACTTGGGTTGGTGGTGAGCGGTGAGAGTTGAGCCTGTGAAAGTGATCAGTAAAATGCAAAGGTCCACCCCAGAATTAGCTATGTGTTATTCAACTTGATAGAGTCCTTCTGGATGTAGTGTCCTGGCCTCCAGTCACCCAGAGACTCTGATTTAGATTAAGTTAGGTGTGTACATGTTGAAATTAAGCGTAAGATCAACTTTATGGATAATAGACAAAAACAGAGGAGTCCAAATGTCTATAAATAGGAGAATGAATATGTAACTTGTGGTATATTCATACAATATAATGTATGCAGCAATGAAAAATTACAAACCAATGCTACATGCAACAAAGTGGTTAACTCTCATAGACGTAATATCAAAATGAAAGACATCAGACCAAGAAAGTAGATGTTGGACGGTTCCATTTATATAAAATTCAGAAACAAGCAAACTTGTGTATGAAAGTTCATAGAATCATTATTTGTAACAGCCAAAAAGCAGAAGCAAACCAAATGTCCATCAACTAACTGATAAACAGATAAACAAAATGTGGTCTAACCATACAATGGAATATCATTCATAAAGGAATGAGGGACATGCTACTCATGGATAAACTTTCCAAGTATCATGTTAGTGAAAGAAGGCAGGTACAAAGGTAACATATTGTATGATTCCATCTATATGAAATGTCCAGAACAAGCAAATCTATAAAGAAAGTAAATTAATGATTGCCTAGGGCTGGGGTGGGAAATTGAAAAGAAATAGGGAGTGCCTGATATGTGGGGTTTTTATTGGGGGGGGGGCATGATAAAAATATTCTAAAATTCCCAACTTTGTGAACATACTAAAAACCATTGAATTGGATACTTTAACTGGGTAAAATGCATGACCTGTGTATACATCTCAATAAAACCGTTAAAGAAAAAAAACAGGCAAAACTCATTTATGGTGGTAGAGGTCAAAATAGTGCTTACCTGGGATGGGGGTAGTATTGGGGGCGGGAGGGGGCAGGAGGAAGCCTCGGAGATGCTGAAAGTGTTCTCTATCTTGATCTGAGTGGGGATTATAAGGTCTATACATGTCAACCATGCATCGAGTTGTCCATGAAGGATTTGTGCACTTTATTTCATGTTTGTTAGGACACAATAAAAACAATCTAAGCTAAGGGCAACCCCTAAAAGACTAAGAGTAGACTGTATAATCTCTAAAACAGGAGAGGAGAACCAGGAATAAAGAAAATTCTCTCAATGTCAAGGAGGGAAGAAATGGAGAGAAAAAAACAACAGAGCATTTTCAAAACTTGACCATGTACTCAGCCATAAAGCAGGCTCATCAAACTTCAAAGGACTTGCATTTTTATAGAGTATATTCTCCAACCACAATGGAATTAAGATGGAAATCAGTAACCAAGGGTTAACTAAACCCATCCCAGACCAGGTGGAAGGAGAGAAAGAGTAGAAGGGAGACACCCAGCGACTGGTGGAAAACAGAGAGGCCAAGGCCCAAATCTTCCCTTCCCCCACTGCCCGGCACCAGGGCGCTAAGGCATTCGCTGCAACCTGGACTCAAGGCCCCTGAAGTCCTGCTGTCCTGAACATTCTGTGACCTCTAGGACTCCACTCTTCAGGAGTTGTAGGTTGCTGGGGTAACCGCTGAATTAACAAGGTGGTCCTGGGGAGTTGGCTACCCGGCCACACCCCAGACCCTCTGCCCACTCCTCCCCACTTTAGCCATCTGTCCTCAGCGTGGATGTTCCTTGCTTCTAGAGGCCAGATTTAGATTTAGGGAAATTGCAGGTCTGCAGGGGGCAGATGTGGGCAACTGTGCTGTCCTGTTCCCTCACCCTAGCAGAGACCCAGCCCACTGCTCCCCAGGCCCTCCCTGACTCCGCTCTTTCCAACTCCGCAGGGGCCAAGTTCCCCATCAAGTGGACAGCTCCTGAAGCCATCAACTTTGGCTCCTTCACCATCAAGTCAGACGTCTGGTCCTTTGGTATCCTGCTGATGGAGATCGTCACCTACGGCCGGATCCCATACCCAGGTAGTGAAGGGGCCTCAGCTCGGGGCTGCTTCCAGGGCCCAGGCTGGCTTTCTTCTCTTGTCAGTGTCCATTCAGACTGAGTTCTTCATCCTCCTCCCCAACCTCCCTGCACCTGCTCCATCTCAGTTAAAGGCACCGCCATCCACCCAGTTTCTTAAGCCTAAAATCTGGGGGCTTCCTCCGTCCTTCCTTTTCTCTCACTCCTTACCACATCCAACCAGTCAGCGGTTCTGATATTTGACTCCAGAACACATCCAAGTCTTCCCCTTCTAACTCCACAGCCTCCATGCTCATCCTGGCCAACATCACCTCTCACCTCGATGGTACAGTGCCTGCCTAACCAGCACCCTGCCTCTCCCCTCTCTCCTATAGGCCATTCTCTACGTGCAGCCAGAACGAGTTTTCTAAAACTGTGACTCAGATCTTGTCCCTTCTCCATCTCTAACTCTTTCGTGCTCTCCCACCACAATTAGGACAAAATCCCAAACTTCTAATTATGCCTGCAGGTCTTGCATGATCCAGCCCCTGTCTACCTCTCCAGCTTCACTTTATGTGGCATCCCACCATCTAGTCATCCAAAGTACCACACAGGTCCCCCATGCTTCTCATTCAAAACACGCTACACTGTTTCCTTCATAGTGTTCATCACACTTGGTAGCTACGTGTTTGTTTAATATTTTCCCCATCAGACTCTGAGCTCCGTGAGGCCAGAAATCATGTCTGTGTTCCTCACTGGTATATCTGCACTGCCTACCTCTGTGCCCGCCACATTTGTAGGTGCTGAAAGTGTTCTCTATCTTGATCTGAGTGGGGATTATAAGGTCTATACATGTCAACAATGCATCGAGTTGTAGATGAAGGCTTTGTGCACTTTATTTCATGTTTGTTAGGACATGTAGGTGCTTCGTAGCTGTTTGTGGAATAGATGAGTTTACCTACACGCCTGCGGGCAGCACCCTAGACTGAGTAGAACACAGGAGTATATAAAGATACACGCAACATATAGATTGCCTAGCACTCAGTAAATACTGTTGTGCTCTGTTCCTTTTTGGTTGGAATGTCTCCATGGGTGTCCCTAGCCAAAACACTGGGAAGAGAGGACAAAGCAGATATAAAGAGTCTCTGAATTTTTTATAAACCATCCTGAATTTGAATGGTGTCCCCATCAATTATTACATTTTGACAAATTCACTTCACTTTTACCCGAGTGTTTTCATCTGTAAAAAAATATAGGTGCCCTAGCCGGTAATATTTACCTTGCACAAGTGGTCGTGAAGGTTAGGAACAAAAAATATAGACATCGCTCATTCAATTGTATTTCTCAAGTTCCTTCCGTGTGTTAGGCTCTAAGATACAGTAAGAGATGAGGTCCCTGCTTGTAAGGAGCTCACAGTATAGCCTGAGCACACACTAAACAGACACACACTCCCAAGGAGATCACTGCTGAGAAGAAAATGAAGCAGAGGCGTTTAAGAGTGAGTGACCTGGAGCTCCTGTGGACAGGAAGTACCTGTCAGAGCAGGTCACATTTGAGCTGAAAACAGCTGAGTGAGGATCTAGGGAAAAGATTTCAGGCAGAAGGCACTGCTAGTTTATAGGGCCTGAAGTGTGCCTGAAGGATAGCAAGGAAGCCAGGCAGCTGCAGGCCAGGAATGAGAGCAGATGGTAGATGATGAGGTTGGCAGGGGCCAGATCCGGCAGGGCTCATGGTCATGGAGAAGAGTGAGTGGATGTTAGTCTAAGCATGCAGAAGCTGGGAGGTGGCATCATCTCATGTTTAAGTGGTGCTTGGTTCAGCATGGAGAGTGGATTTGGGGACAGGTGGAAGCTGCGGCAGTGGCTCAGGCACAGGTGGTGATAGCAACAGAGATATAAGTTGATGGGTTGATGCTACATTTCAAAAGAAGAAAGGATGTGAGTTGCTGATGTGGAAGGTGAGGGAGAGAGAAGAATCAAGGGTGACTCTTGTGGTTTTAATTGAGCAACTAGGTGGGCAATGGTCTATGTGGATAGAAATTAAAGAATTCTGTCTTAGCCCCGTTAAATTTGAGGTGACTAGTAGACATCCCAGTAAAGATGTTCAAGAAAGCACTTGGATATATAAGTTTGGAGTTTAAGACTGGTGATATAAAATTGGGGGCCATAGACCGTTAAATGGTTGTTCTTAAAGATAACTAACAAATTCAATTAAATAAGGAAGTGTCCCATTCACACATAGGGTGCATCGAGTCTGGCCTTCTAACTGTTTTGTCTGGAGGGTAGGCCAGGAAAAACCAGGAATGGCTATGGCACCCTGTATCCATTGGGATGCATTAACAAATAACAGACTAAGGAGCGGCAGAAACAATAAGAGTTATTGTTCCCCATAAGGAGTCTGACATTGGTGACTGGTTAGTTCAGCCGCTCAGCAGCTCTCAGGACTCTGGGTTAGTTTGTCCGTGACCATCTCCCTCACATGCTCAGATGGCTGCTGCGGCTCCAAGGATCACACTGCCTCACAGTACCCGAAGGGAGGAGTAAGGACTGTCTTCTCAAGTCTCTCTCAGGGAGGAAGACCTTGCCTGGAAGTCTCCCTGGAGACCCCCCCTCGGCTTCCATTGGCCAACACTGGGTGCCATGCCCCTGCCCTCACTCAGGGGAGTCTATGGATTTCACAGTCAGAGAGGCGGAGCTCCCGCAGGAGGTGGGGAGTGATGGCTGCTGGGAGGCAACTTTGTCTGCCTCCCCAGGACTCCCATTGCCAATCCCCCCCTTTTTAATTCCATGGCTCCTTCTCAGGGATGACAAACCCTGAGGTGATCCGTGCGCTGGAGCGGGGATACCGCATGCCCCGGCCAGAGCACTGCCCCGAGGAGCTCTACAACATCATGACTCGCTGCTGGAAGAACCGCCCTGAGGAGCGGCCCACCTTCGAATACATCCAGAGTGTGCTGGACGACTTCTACACGGCCACTGAGAGCCAGTACCAACAGCAGCCGTGATGAGGGGACCAAGGCAGGGCCAGGCGCTGAGGCGATGCCTGTGAGGTTCTCCAGCACCATCTGCTAGATGTCCGCTCACCCTTCTCACTCCCAGACACCCACCCTCACTCCAGCCATGGCTCTTCATTTGTCAAGTGGGTGGGCTGGACTGGACAATCTCTTTCTGACTCTAGCAATCCACAGTCTGCCATTCTCAGGAGACCCCAAGTTATATTTCTGTTGCCTGGGACATTTGGTTTCTAGTTACAGCTATGGTTTGAATAGGAAACTTTAAAAATAATGAAATAAATATTTAAATAAAAGATACAAATGCTAAAGGCTTACTGACAGGTCAGCTTTTCTTCTAGCTCCTGACTATTTGCCTTTTTGCTGGACAAGTCAGAAATGGGAAAGGCCCCTCCCCGAGACCAGTAGGACAAAGAGAAGTGGAATATGATATTCAAACTGCCCCAAATAGCTGCTGACTGTGTTAGTTTCCTCTTGCTGCTGCAACAAATTACCACAAACTTGGTGGCTTAAAAACAGCACAAATTTATTATCTTACAGTTCCAGAGATCAGAAGTGTGAAACGGGTGGGCAGGGCCACGTGCCTTTGGCAGGCACCGGGGGAGAATCCATTTCCTTGCCTTTTCCAGCTTCTAGAGGCTGCACAGTTCCTTCCCGCTCTTCACTCCAAACTACTTCAGGCATCGTATCTCTGCCTCTGAGTCTCCTGCCTCCCTCTCTCACTTATAAGGGCCCCTGTAATTACACTGGACCCACTTGAATAATCCAGACTAATCTCCCATCGCAAGATCCTTATCACATCTGTAAAGTCCCTTTTGCCATATAAGGTGACATCTTCACAAGTTCTGGGGATTAGGATATGGACCTTTGTGTGTGGAAACCTTTGTGCCTATCACACTGGCACTGGGACTCTGGATGGGTTTCTGACTCCAAGAAGCGGGGTCTGCCAGGATGACAGGAATGATTTTTCATGCTCTGGGACCCTGACTCTCTGGCCAAGCCACATTGCTACAAGAGCTGGTGGATCTCTACCAGCATTGGGGGCATGTCCCATGGCCAAGCAGCTACTATGGCTGCTGAGATGGTATCCACCGTTGCAGGAATCCTGGGGTCTGGAGATGTGGCTGCTGCGAGGTATCTGGTTCCCTGCGTGGGAAGCTCTCAGTGGACAGGAGGGAGACCTGGGAAGGAAGCAGAGAAGACAAGGAGGCATGTTGTCACAGTTGAAAGTCAGCTTTTGTTGTGAGGGGAACAATGAGGAGAGGTGACAGTGGGATGGGCACAAATGATACCTTTCTATATTATTGCATTCCTTGAAGGATCCACATCACAGCACCCACCAGGGTCCCATGGAACCCTATACTGAACTGATTCTGTACCCCTGAGTAGCACAGAGTCTTAACCTTAGAAACTGGATATAAGAACAGTGTAAAATAAAGCTATCAGTGTTTCAACGTACCTAGTTGGTAATTCCATTTTTCTCTTGTTTTCTTGCTTGGGATGCATCTTTGGGTATCTGAAGCAGAGCACAGGGCTCTGTGATAGGAATCTGCACTCATGATTGTGGTACATTGAATTGCTGTTCAGTAATCCATAGGAGGAGTACCCTTCTCTACACCACTAATGTTGAGCTAGGCATGAGACTTGCTTTAGCCAATGGGATATTAGAAGATGTGCTGTAAGCAGAGGCTTGCAATGTGCTTGTGGGGCTGGCTTCCCCTCCAGCCTTTTGCCCGGAAAAGAACATGGTCCAAGAAAGATGAATGACATGTGGTACAGATCTGGACCCAACCTGCAGCTTGGAGTTAAATCCAGCTGATCCCAGCTTCAATCAACTGAACTCCAGCTGACCTGTGGACATGTGAGAGAGGAATACATGCTGAATATTATAAGCCTTTAAGTTTTAGGGTTGTTTTGTTACATAGCATTATTACAGAAATAGCTGACTGAAACATGATTTCAAGAATTAGAGCTACTGCTAAATGGACAAGATCCAGGAGTCAACTCATGCCCTCCTGCTCTATCAGTTTACACTGCCCTACACTCTGATATTTCCCTCTGGTCACAGGAAAGACAGGTGAAAACATGGGCATAGAACACCAAAAGCATGATCCATGAAAGAAAAAACTGACAAATTGGACTTCATTAAAATTAAAAAACTGATCTAAGAAAGACAGAGAAATGAAAATGAAAAGCCAGTTCCAACATAGGAGAACTTATTTGCAAAACACCTATCTGATAAAGGACTGATATCCAAAATATACAAAGAACTCTTAAAACTCAATAATAAGAAAACAACCCAACTAACAAATGGGCAAATGAGCTGAACAGATGCCTCACAAAAGAAGATAATACAGGTGGCAAATAAGCATATGAAAAGATGCTCCACATCTATGTCATCAGAGAGATGCAAATTAAAACAATGGGTATCACTACCCACCTATTAGAATGGCCAAAATCTGAAACACTGACGACACCAAATACTGGTAAGGATGTGAAAAAACAGGAAATCTCATTCATTGCTGGTGGGAATGCAAAATGGCGCAGCTACTTTGGAAAATATTTGACAGTTTCTTATAAAACTAAATATACTCTTACTATACAATTCAGCAATGCAAATACCCACACAAAAACCTACACACTAATGTTTGTAGTAGCTTTATTTATAATTGTCAAAACTTGGAAGTAACTAAGTTATCCTTCAAAGGTGCATTGATAGCCCTGGCCTGGTAGCTCAGTGGGCTAGAGCATCATCTGGATAAGCCAAGGTTGTGGGTTCTATCACGGTCAGTACACATACAAGAATCAACCAATGAATGCATAAATAAGTGGAACAACAAACCAATGTTTCTCTCTCTCCCACTGCCCTTCCTATCTCTCTCAAATTAATAAATAAAATTAATTTAAAAAACAACAACAGGTGAATGGATAAACAAACTGTGGTACATTCATATAAGGGAATATTGTTCAATGATAAAAAGAAATAAGCTATCAAGACATGGAAGCCTGGCCAGTGTGGCTCAGTGGTTGATCATCAACCCATGCACCTAAGAGATCACCAGTTCAAATCCCGATCAGGGCACATGCCCGGGTTGCAGGCTCAATCTCCAGTAGGGGGCGTACAGGAGGCAACCGATTGATGTTTCACTCTCACATCGATGTTTCTATCTCTCCCTCTCCCTCTCTCTAAAAATCAATAAAAACATATTATTTTTAAAAAAGGGGAAAATATGGAAGAACCTTAAATGCATATTGCCGAGTGAAAGAAGCCAATCTGAAAAGGATACATGCTGTATATTCCAAATATATGACATTCTGGAAAAAGTAAAACTATAGAGACCATTAAAAATCAGCAATTGCCACGGATTTGGTGGGGAGGGAGGATGGGATGAATAGGTAGAGCATAGGGGATTTTTAGGGCAGTGCAACTATTCTGTATGGTACTTTTAATTGTAGGTACATATCATTATATCTGTTAAAACTTACAGAATGTACAGCACAGAGTGAACACTAATGTCAACTATGGACTTTGGTTAACAGTAATGTATCAATATTGGCTCATTAGTTGTACCATATATACCATATTAAGGCAAGATGTTCATAATAGGGGAAACTAGGAGCTGGATGAGGGGGGATATGAGAACTTTGTACTTTCCACTCATTTTTCTGTAAATCTAAAACTGCTCTAAAACATAAGGTCTAGGTAAATAGATAAATAAAACAAAATATGGGGATAAATTTTGTGCTACCAATTCTTTGGGACTCTGTATGCAGTTCTCCCCTGGAAGGTGCCCCATGTTAATGACTTGCTTCAATCTAGCCTCTAGCTGTGGCTTTCAGTATAAATATAGAGAAAGCACTGGTTTCCCCTGTGATTTGAAAAAAACTGCCTCCTTATTCCCCAACCTGGGCCCTCAATTTAGTCATGTGTCTGTCCTCATCACAGTATATGACATAAGGCTATATTGATTTACATTCTGTTTGCATCCCTTCCCTTTTGAAGGTTGGCAATGACTGCTAGTTATCCCCACCCCCATGTTTCCCCTTCTTCTGGAGAAACAGAATTTTTATCAGGGACATGTGACCACCCAGAATGAATGCTACATTTCCCACTCCCTTTTGCAGCAAAGTGTGGTCATGTGCTTACATTCTTATCAATGGGTTGTAAGGGGAAGAGTGGTATAGCACCTTCCAGGATCCTTCCTTAAAAGATGTGGACTCTTGCCCTAGCCAGTTTGGCTCAGTGGATAGAGCGTCAGCCTGCGGATTCAAGGGTCCCGGATTCGATTCCGGTCAAGGGCATGTTCCTTGGTTGCGGGCACATCCCCAGTAGGGGGTGTGCAGGAGGCAGCTGATTGATATTTCTCTCTCATCAATGTTTCTAACTCTCTCTCCCTTCCTCTTTGTAAAAAATCCATAAAATAAAAAAATTAAAAATAGAAAGATGTGGACTCTTTGCCCCTTATTTTTTATCTCTTCCTCCATCATACTGTCTAGAATGTGCATGTGAAGGCTGGAACTCTAGCTGCCATCTTGGACCCTGAGGGAAATGAATTAACTCTAGGGATGGCAAAGCCAGATGGTGCCTGGATCTCAAGATAATTGAGGCATAGCCACCATACAGCTAGGACGATCCTCCGGACTTGTACCTCAGAGGGTGTGGCATGCATTGTCAGTATCCCTTAAAGTGGCCTAGACTTTTAGCTGTCATTATCTGCATCACTGTGCCTGAGGGCTCTTTTTCTAAAACTGCAAAAAAAAAAAACAAAAAAAAACAACAACCACACACACACACAAAACCCTCAGCTGCCAGCGTTCCAAGAAGGCCAAAAGTGCTAAGGAATTAATGCCCTCTGGGATGAGTCCTCAAATAATGACTTTTGGGAGTCGGTGTACAAATAAACACTCCAGCTCTCTTGCCTGTTGGTTGGGGTAACTGTGAGGTTTGTGTTTTGTGCTGTTTCCTGGGATTTCCCCACAGGATTAAACTTCAGTTACCCACAGAAGTAACTTGCTTGACAACATACCCTCTCCAAGTATAGCTCTGACATGAATGTCGGTTGATAGTTTCATTTATACTCATGAATAAGATGACAATGAAATAATGAAGTACGCATGTTTTCACTCATTAGTAGATGATATGAGCAACTTCTTTGCTGAGTAAGGTAAGAGTTTCCAATACTGTCACAATTTTGTGCTAATCACAATGTAACAGCTACAGACACAACACACCTAATGTTTTTATCTGCATTATTAACATTGGCTCCATCACCTAACCTAAGTCCAGACCTGGGTTTGGCAAACTACATTTTATTGCAACACAGCCACACCATTACTTATTGTCTGTAGTGGTTTTTGTAACACAGGCAGAGCTGGATTGTGACCCAGTAACATGGTCTTCAAAGCCTAAAATATTTACTATGTAGCCTTTTAGAGTAAAATTTTGATAGCGAAACAATAATTCAAGTCCTGATTTGTAGCTTTGCTGATTTTCGTGTTATAAACCGTCTCAACATGGCCAATTTCAAACTAACAACCAGAAATGTATTATGATATCCATGGGCCTTTGGCACTTTTGCTTTTGTTGGAACCTTCTCCCATAAAATATATATTCTATTTATAAATATATTAAATTAATTAGAAATTATAGTTGACAACTACATTGATATCAAGATGAATATATTAATATTATATATGAAGACATTTTTTTCCTTCTGATTTAAAAAATTTATTTCTTTTGAACATTTTTGTGGCACCTAAAAGTATGATGGGCCTTCTGCATTGTGCCTACTATGTTAATGGACAAGTTGGTTCTGCTACCAACCAACACCGCTGAACACAGAGCTGGAAAGGAATAAGAGTAATATTACACATAAAGTAGAAGTAAATAACTCAAGAGAAAGATGCAGTAAAATGATTAGGAAGTGAAAGTTTTAAATATAAAATGTTTTTAAATTGATTTGAGAGAGAGAGAGAGAGGAAGTGGAGAGAGGGAGGAAGAAAGAGACAGATATAGAGAGAGATTTATTGTTCCATTCATTTATGCATTCACTGGTTGATATTTGTATGTGTCCTGACTGGGAATCAAACCCACAACCTTGGCATATCAGGACGATGCTCTAACCTAGTGGTCGGCAAACTCATTAGTCAACAGAGCCAAATATCAACAGTACAACGATTGAAATTTCTTTTGAGAGCCAAATTTTTAAACGTAAACTTATTCTAATGCCACTTCTTCAAAATAGACTCGCCCAGGCCATGGTATTTTGTGGAAGAGCCACACTCAAGGGGCCAAAGAGCCGCATGTGGCTCGCGAGCCGCAGTTTGCCAACCACGGCTCTAACCAACTGAAATACCCAGCCAAGGTCACTTTGTTGAGCATTGCCCCATGTACCAGGAGGTTGTCTGTTCAATTCCCAGTCAGGGCACATGCCCAGATGATCTCGATCCCCAGTAGAGATTGTGCAGGAGGCAGCTGATCAATGATTCTCTCTCATCCATGTTTCTATTTCTCTCCCTCTCCCTTCCTCTCTCTGAAATCAATAAAAACATGTTTTAATTTAAAAAATCATGTCTATTTGTCTGAAAATATCTTTAAAAAAATAAAATCAATTAAAATGATAAATTTTATGTGATGTATATTTTACCACAATAAAAAAGTTTTTTAAAGGAAAAAAAGAAACTTACCATGTGATGGAGCTAGAGAGAGGTAGGGATGGGATCTGACCTCAGGCCACCAAGTTCCAGGATTCTGGTGTATGTTACGGAAAGAGATTGGAACGTGAAAACGCTTGGGGGAAAATAAAAAGTATGAGGAGGGGGAAAATGGAAATACTGAGGCATAATAAGCCATTTGTGGAGCTTTTCCCCTTATTATTCATCCCTCTTCAAGCATCCAGAAAACACCCAGGATTCAAGATCCAGGAGAACTTGTTGCAAGTTTGGAATCTATGACTTACTAGTGATGAGATTCCAGGTTAAGTTCTCCTAGTCTCTCAAGCTGTCTTCCCCTTGGGAATAATATCTGTTCAGCTACTCTTCAGGATGGTTGTGTGGGTCAGAGAGTTAATGGATGTGTGTTTCGATGATCAACTGCTACATGAGAAACAACTCCAAACTCTAGACCGACCGGGCTCAGCTGGACAGTTTTTCTACTGTACATAAGTGTCGGATGTGGTTGCATTCAGCTGGCAGTCCAGCTGGGGTTGGGATGTCCGAGATGACTTCATTCACAATTCTAGTGCTCAGCTGGAGTTTCTAGATGTCTTGAGGAGTTGGCTGGCCTCCCTCCCTTTCCATGTGGCTCTCCAGCAGGGTAGCCAGACTTCTTTAGACCCAAGATGATAGATAGAAGCAGAAGCTGCCAAACCTCTTAAGGCTAAGACCCAGAACTGGCAGTTGTTTGTACCACATTCTATTGGTCAAAACAAGTGATGTGACCAGCCAGATTCAAAGGGAGGATAAATAAAATCTGCCTCTTGAAGGGAAAAACAGCATGCTCATGAAAAAATGGGAGGACTTGTTGGCAACCATCTTTCTGGACAATCCACCACAATGGTGCTCATTTCTACTCAGGGAGATAGCAGAAATCCAAGTGCCATTTATTTGCCAACCATACCCAAGGGCAGATGGAGTTAAGGGAATAAATCTCATTTTGGCACATCAGCCTAAAACTAATGAATAAGCTATTAGACCTCCCCTTAACTCCCAGCCTTAAAAAAACCCTCAAACTGAAGGTCCCAGCGTACTCCCTCTCCCTCCCAGGAGTATGTCCAGCCTTTCCCAGCCCCTTCTTGTTTTCCACAGGCATGCATCTCCTACACTCTAAGGGACCCCAGGAGGCTTGCAACCAGGAAGCAATGGGCAACGACAGCTCCTCCCCAGCTAACCCTTGACCTTGTCCCCAATGCCCCCTTTTCTCTGACTTCCTAGTGAGCCAAAGCAGCCCAGCCCAGGCTCATTTCCCCGCCTAGTTACTCCCTCTACTGTTGCTTCTTCTATTCTAGGCCCTTCCTTGCTTCACTGTTGCCAGCTTTAATAAACATTCTTTAAAAATCACCTGGATTCCTGCTGTGAAATCTTTCCTGCGCAAAGTCAAGAACCCACTCAGGGCCAGGTCACCCTTGCGTTAACAAGAGTCACACACTTACCTAGCACATGGTGAAGTGCACATTCCAAGATGTCTTCCTCCACTAAACATGTTGCTTTTCGAATGAGTGAATACTCCTTTAACAAATAGTGCATTGTACTGGGCAACTTCCATATGCCTGAAGGAAAATACGTAAGAGTATAATGACAACTATGTGACATTATGTCATTAGATCCTCATCACAAAATTATGATTGAAGGTATTACAATAATCCCCTTCCCATTTTACAGATGAAAATGGGAGTGAGGTTAAATAATAAACAGGATCCTACCTTATAGATATTACAGCCTATTGGAGAGGATATAGAATAGTTAAGTAAGTAATTAAGTACATAATTACGAATTATTCTCCGAGTAGAACCCTGCTATTGGAATCCTGGTATCCGCCTCTCACCTAAATCAAGGCCTCAGGTAACCCTGGCAACGGTTCTCTGGCCATTAGTAAAGATGGTGCCCAGAGAACCTGTGCGTTTAGGCACCACCCTCATTACCCACCATGCAGCGGGGAAGGGGGAGTAGCTGTCTCTGCCAGGAGCTAATATGGCTCCCAAAGTTATGCCGCACTCTCGCTTCCCCTAATCAGCGACTTGACTGCCCACACCAGGCTACCGATCAGGAGCTAAGTCTACTTTGCCCCTCCATCCCGCAACTACCGGAGCGACTGAAGTTGAGTGGCACCTCACAGAATCGAACTCCATAACCGGGGAAACACCACTTCCGCTGACGTCATCACGCCGACACGTGGATCCAAGATGGCGGCAGCGATGGTGAGTGAAGGAGACTCCGGGAGCCGGAGCTGGAGCCGGGTTCTCCGGGGGATCCCAAGATCTTCCGGCACTCCATGCCTGCCCCGAGCCATCTCCGGAACCCCTAGCTCAGGCTTGAGGGATGTCCCTGACTGGGCTTGTCTCCCCGAAAGTTCCCCTTCCCCGGCCCTGGCCCCGCACTCAGGCTTGTCAAGGCCTGGAGTTTTGAGGGAGGCATTGGGTCGGAGGAAAGGTCTCGGCTACCGCCTCTGCTGGTTCCTATTCCTGCTTTGGTCTCCGCTTTCTGTGACCCCCATTTTCCAATTTCCACTTCCCAGCCCTGGCCCCTTTGAAGAGCCCCCCATTATTCCCGCCTTTGCTCCTCCCTCTTACGTCCAGATCCTGCTTGTCTCCGCCTCCCCGCTCTCCGGACCAGTCCGTGGAAGCGACCTCACCTCTGACCAGCCTCCCCGCCTCAAACCTGTGTCAGAGCCTGTCCTGAGCCCCGTCCGCACCTCTGCTCTCGCCTGTTCCTCCGCGCACCCATCTCGACTGTGGTTACCCCGAACGCGCCCTTTCTCATCCCCATTTCCCACCCCCAGACCCTTCCCTAATTATTTTTCCTGTCTTCTTTCTGTCAACTCTGCTTTTCCTGGGGAGCTTTTATCCCGTTGTTCGCGGGGAGGGGGGTGAGGGGAGGGAGGCATGTTGAAAATAGTTTCCGGAGCCCCACTCCTAAAGATTTAATTCCTTAGGGCAAGCGATGCCCAGGAATTCGCAGTTTTATAAGCACTCCAGTGATTTTGATGGAGGTGGTCTGTACTACGTTTAAAAATAAAAACACTATACTGGCCCCGCTTGCCTATGCGCCTGCAGGGGCCACACAGCTGTCAGGGATGAAGGTTATTAGGATGGAGCTCGTTAGGGTGAAGCCTGTGTGTGGTTAAGTGTGCGGTGTGCCTGGAAAGTGGGTCAGGGCTTGGCTCCTTGTACAAAATCCTGGAAGTAGATCTCTGAAGCAATGGCCTTTCTTCCAAAGGCTCAGTTCACACTCTGCTTGTCAAGAACAAGCAGACAGAACCAAAATTTGAGTCATTTAATCCAGAGTGGTTTTCTAGGTCTTCTTGTATGTTGCTTCCTTAGCTGATAATATGCTGAGAGTGAATGCAAAGGAAGACACGGAGAAAAGGGAGTGATATTTGACTTGAACAAAGGAAAGTTCTCATTTAAATTCTTTGGTGTTGGTTTTCTCCTAACAAGGGTAGGTTATTGGCTGATAACAAGTTTCCTTCCTTCTGTTAACCAACGGATAATTTATCCTTTTTGTTTAATGAGAGATGCCTTATTTAGAGCCTCAGAGGCCAGGTAAAAGAGATTTCACAGCCTTGTGCTGTCAAATTTCAGTCTGAATCATGATTGGGGAAAATCCCCAAAGTGGCATGTTGAAACCCATTTTTTTCCTGGACCTAGTTCAGATCAAGCATGGCGTAAGAACTTAACCGGAAAAGGCACACCCTCTCTTGCCATAGGGAAAAAGTTCAATAAAGTGGCATTTATAGAATTGCATGGGAGACTCCTGTCCTGTTCAGGGGTTTTAAAGAGGTAATAAGTTAGCAATACATATTTCTGGAACGCATTTATATAATCAACAAATATTTGTGTGCCTGCTCTGTGCCAAGGCCTAGGGATGTAGTTGTGAGTTAGAGGCTCAAGGTCCACCCTTGTGGAACTTTTCTAGTCTGAGGAGAGAGAGAACAAGTAAACAAATACATGAACAAGATAATGTCAGATGGTGGTAAGTGCTGTGAATATAGTAACTGATTTAAAGAAACTGAGGATGTAATGTACACAGTGACCCATAGAGGCCAGTGTGAAGGGTGCACACGAGAAACTTCAAGTTTGATTCAATAGTGAAAAGGCGTGGAAATAAGTTTGTTAAGAGAGTCTGTGTAATAGGCCAAGTGGAGTCACAGATAGACTTGAGTTTGGTCTGTGTCAAGCACTTACTGGGAAGTCAACAGTCCCCACGCCCTCTTATACACAGGGTGTTTCACAACCATTGGGGATGTAAGCGAGTGGGTCTGCTTTGGGGTGTATGGGTTTCTGAGGCAAGTCGTACAACCAAAGAGGAACTGAGCTAGTGGGCTCAGTGACCGTGGGAACAGGCTTGTTTTTTTTGTTTTGGAAGTTAGGGTTGTAGGTACAAGTTTGAAGTAGTAGCATTTATGGCCTTTTCCCTCCCTTTTTTTAGTGAACGGCTCTTCTTCTTCTTCCTCAAGGAGGCTGCCACCTCCCAGTTCTGTGTTAGCACAGTGGGTGTTTCTTGAACCTGCAGGACAAGAGTTCTCCCACCGTAGGGGATGGTTGGTATAAACTGAAGTTCTCTCTGGTGTTCCTGCCTTCCTCCTGCCCTGGGTGTAGACTCTAAAGTTACAGGATACCAAGGTGAGCTAGCTGGGTCTGAGGTGAGAGGCAGGCTCATCTCACTCTTTATGGAAATATTGCGCATATGGAATCTGCTTTTGGGAACATTATTATGGTGGAACTTGTGAAATATCCATTGAGTACATTTGTAGGCATCTCAGGAGTCTAAAAACCTCCATTTGGAGAATAAAATTCTTTGTACTTCTCTCACATATATCATTGTTCATGCTGTTTTGGGTTTTATCTTTTTCCTTTTTTATTGGATATCATTCATTTCCCATAAAATTTTCCCTTTTAAAGTCTACAGTTTGGTGGTTTTTAGTATATTCACAAAGTTGTGCAACCTTTACCACTATCTTCTAGAACATTTTCATCACCCAAAAAAAACCATTAGCAGTCACTTCCCACACAACCCCTCCCCTGTTCTCCACAACCACTAATTTACTTTCTGTCCGTATAGATTTGCCTATTTTGGTTATTCTATCTAAATGAAATCATACAATATGTGGTGTTTAGTATCTGGCTTTTTTAAAACTATATTTTTATTGATTTCAGAGAGGGAGGGAGAGGAAGAGAGAGATAGAAACATTAATGATGAGAGAGAACCATTGATTGGCTGCCTCCTGCAGGTCCCCTACTGAGGATCGAGCCCACAACCTGGGCATGTGCCCTTGATCAGGGAATCGAACCAAGGACCCTGTAGTCCCCAGGCCGGCACTCTATCCACTGAGCCAAACCCAGCCAGGGCTAGTATCTGGCTTTTTAAAAAAACATTGCATAATGTTTTCAAAAGGTAATTAATGTTGAAGCATTTATTAGTACCATTTCTCTTTTTTTTTAATCCTCACCCGAGGATATTTTTCTTTTTTTTAAAAATATATATTTTATTGATTTTTCACAGAGAGGAAGAGATAGGGATAGAGAGCTAGAAACATCGATGATAGAGAAACATCGATCAGCTGCCTCCTGCACAACCCCCACTGGGGATGTGCCCGCAACCAAGGTACATGCCCCTGACCGGAATCGAACCTGGGACCCTTCAGTCCGCAGGCTGACGCTCTATCCACTGAGCCAAACCGGTTTTGGCCCGAGGATATTTTTCCATTGATTTTAGAGTGGAAGAGAGAGGGAAAGACAGAGAGAAACATCACTGTGAGAGAAACACATCATTTGGTTGACTCCTGCACAATCTCTGACCAGGGCCCCGGCCCAGGGAGGAGCCTGCAACCAAGGTACGTGCCCTTGACCAGACCCTTCAATATGCAAGGCTGCGCTCCATCCACTGAACCAAACCGGCTAAGGCAGTACTTCATTCCTTTTTATAGTCAAATAATATTTCATTGTATGGCTAGACCACATTCTTTTTGTCCTTTTATTTATCCACTAGTAGCCCTGCACACGAATCTGTGCACCAGTAGCTCGCTGCCACCCTCCAGTAGCTCTCTGCCCGCTGCCCCACCCTCCTGTAGCTCCCCCTACCCCCTTGCCCCCTGTCCCCCCTCATAGCTTGCTGCTCTGCCCCCTCCTATAACTCTCTGCCACCCACTTGTAGCCAGTAGCTCCCTGCCGCCTTCCTGTAGCTCTCTACGCCCTCCCCCCCCTCCCCCGCCCATAGCTTGCTGCACTGCCCCCTCCTGTAGCTCTCTGCCGCCCGCTTGGAGCTCGCTGACCCACCCTCCTGCTGATCTGTGATCTGGTCATTATTCGGTCGGTCGTTATGCTTCACGGTGTAATGACTATTTGCATATTACATCTTTATTATATAGGATTGATGGTTATTAGGGTTGTTTCCACTTTTTGGCTATTATGAATAACATTGCTGTGAACATAAGTGTGCAAGTTTTTGTGTTTTCCGTTTTCTTGGATTTATATCTAGTAGTGGAATTGGGCAGGAGGGGTCGACTCTGCCACCAGTCCCATGTGTGGGAAATTGCTGTCTCCTCTGGGCCTCACATGTGGGGTGGGCATTGAGGAAGGAGCACAGAACAGGAGTCAGCAGCCTATGCTTAGTCCTAACACTGCCACTGATCCACTGTGTGGCCTGGGTGGAAATCACTTTGGCTTTATTGGTTTGTTTCTACATATGGGTTTGGACTTGATGCTTTCTGAATTCCAGGTTGAAAATCTTGTAGTTTAGAATACTTGGATTTAAGGCGACTTTTGCCAATCTACATATATCAAAGGCTAATATGCAAGGTGTCCCCTCGGGAGTTCGACCAGGAGACCAGGAGTTTGATTGCTCACTATAATGTGCGCTGACCACCAGGGGGTGGCACGGAGCGAAGGAAGGCCCCAGCCCTGATCACTGGCCAGGCCTAGGGACCTTACCCGTGCACGAATTTCATGCACCCGGCCTCTAGTATATCTATAAAGTCAGATGGATTTTTTCCCCCATGATCATGGTTTCTGTAGTCTTTCCAAGCTCTTGTCATTTGGTCGTGTTGTCCGTCTGATCTTGAGTTGCTCCACTGGCACATATTCTGCAGGAGCCACTGTGCCCTTGGAGCTGGTGCAGACACCAGGCCTTGGTTCAAATGTGTTTCTCTGAGGAATCCTTTTAAAGGAGTGCCCTTAATCCCCTCAGGAAGTACTGAGGAGGCAGAGATATCATTAAGTTGCCTCTTGGTTTCCCTTTTACAGCTTGGATAAAAGTTCCCCTTTGATCTTGGCATTAAAGATGTAGGTCACAGAATGCTGGAGAAAGTTGAGTTTTGATTTCTGGCACTGGCAGGAGTGTGGGAAGGACCCAAGATGAGCAGGGCCATCTGGCCACAGACAATGATAGGAGCCACCTACCACCCCCATACCTGCTTTGATCTCTGACCCATTTGCTGACACTAGTGTTTCCCAAATGGGGCATGGTTAAGGACTTCTGTTTCAATCCTTTTCATTGCTTCCTTCTCTGCCTTCCTAACATGATGTCTCACCTATGCCTGAGCATTAAATTGACAGACCTCCCAGGGTTTGGGATCCCAAGGTTTTATATTCAGAAGGAATGCTAAGTTCTACTAGCAGTTACTAGACTTATTGGGGTGATCACATTGTAAGGTATAAAAATATCGAATCACTACACACCTAAAACTAATATAGCCAATATAAGATTATACACCAACTATACTTTAATAAAAAAATAAATTTATAAAAAAATCAAATCGCAAGTTGGAACTGAATTTCTTTTTTTAAATAAATATATATATATATATATATATATTTTTTTAAATAATTTTATTAATTTCAGAGAGGAAGGAAGAGGGAGATAGAAACATCATCAATGATGAGAGAGAATCATTGATTGGCTGCCTCCTACATGCCCAGCTTCTGGGGATGGAGCCCTCAACCTGGGCATGTGCCCTTGACTGGAATCGAACCCGGGACCCTTCAGTCTGCAGGCCGAGGCTCTATCCACTGAGCCAAACCAGCTAGGGTGGAACTGAATTCTTAAGGCTGTTTAGAAGAAAGTCTGGGTGCCCTTAACATCTTTGGGCCTCAGTTTCTACTTAAAGTAGATCAGACACTATAAATTGGCAATCTGTGGGCCACATCTTCACATGGACTTAACTGGGAAGTGGGGTTGGCTGGCATAGTACTTAATATTTTTCAAGTTAGTTGTCAATGTTTAATGATTGGGAGATTTTACAATTCTAGGTTTTCATTTCTCTTGAAAATTTGGGCCAAAATTCCCCATCAAGAGCATTCCTCATGCAGGTCCCAGTTTATCATTTTCTCAATTCTATCGTCTTACTCCTGAGCAGCTTCACCATTTAGGTCACTACTATGACCCTCCTAAGTGGTTAAATTTGCAACCCCCAAATGTCTTGTGAAATTAAGGCTTGAACATAATGCTTGGTCTTTATATGAAGTTTTTTCTACTCTGACATTCTGATTCACACGCTATTAAAAGTTTGTGGTAATCCCCTATGATACCTGACTTCTAGGGAAAACTTGCTACTCACATAATACATGTCTGTTAATTCACCATATCCCCATTCATTATTTAACCTAATCCTTACAAAAGTCCATTTTACAGAGGCTTGGTCTAGGACCTGGGCTAGAATTTGACACTCTTTGATTGATTTTATGACTTTGGCGAACTTTGCTTCTTTAAACCTCAGTTACCCTTTTTTAAAATCATTTTTAATTGTAAAATATACATCACATAAAATTAGCCATTTTAACTATTTTGTGTGTACAGTTCAATGCCATTAAGTACCTTCAACTGTTATGCAACCATCACCATCATCCAGCTTCAGAACTTTTTCATCTTCCCATATTGAATCGGTTTTCTTATTTTTTAAAAAATTTTATTGATTGATTTTTAGAGAGGGGAGCAAGGAGAGAGAGAGAGAGAGAGAGAGAGAGAGAGAGAGAGAGAGAGAGAGAGAGAGAGAACAGAAACACATCGATTTGTTCCACTTATTTATGTATTCATTGGTTGATTCTTGTATGTGCCCTGGCCGGGGTTCAAACCCATAACCTTGATGTATCAGGATAGTGCTCTAACCAACTGAGCTACCCGGCTAGGAAATCTCCTTATTTTTAAAGTAAGGATAATACTTTCTTCGAAAGGGTCGTTGTGATGATTAAATGAAACATGAAAGTGCCTAGCACAAAGAGAGCTCTCTATAACTTTTCCATTTCAAGGTTTGAAGTCTTTCAGAGGTGAACCATGTAAACCTGTTGCTTGGACTGAGTTTCTTTTATAAATAAATACTCAAGGCAGAGAGGGAAGGTCAATGCATTTAAGTTTTATTTCTGTACTTTCTGGCCTCAAGATTTAGGTGTGGTGTCTGTTGCTGGGTAGTCATTTGTTTCATTGGATTTCCACAGCCTGCTGCGGATTTTCCCTACCCCAAGAAACAGTTTTGAGTCTTTTTATGTATCTGTTCATAGCTACTCTGTGTCTGTGGGCTCTGAAATAAAGGCTACATTTTCAGTCTCCTGTGGCTAATTTGATTCTGGTTTGTTTGATTTTGTTGTTGTTGTTTTTCTCTGTGAGTTCTTTAGCTCCATGGGGCTGCTTGGTAAGTGTTCTTTAGCTGTCATTAACCATCCTGTGTGTGTTGTTGAATTCTTAGGGAGCTTTAGCCCATCGGATAATTGATTTCAGTTAACTGTTGGTAAACTGTGCCCCAAAGCCTTTTTCTTTGTGTTTTTTTCCCCGTATTCTGGGGAGCAATTACTGAGTGACCTTAACATGGTGACTGTATCTTGGAGAAGAAAAAAGAAGAATCTAGCTTACTGTTAAGAAAGGTACTGCTTTTGCAGCAGGAAAGACATGAAATGGGAACTAGAAAAGCTGTACGGATTGGCCAGACTGTATAGCTAGATGATAGGAAAGAAGACTGCAAGGCAGAGGACTCCAGAAAAGAAAAGTTAACTTCTGGCCACAGAGAAATGTGAGTGAATGAAACAATTTTCAGTTCTCAGGGGAAACTTCCTATTTTCTTTGGAAGAAGTTAATTGTTCACACCTTTCAAATTGGGTGCTGCAAATTTGGGGGAGTGAGGGGTACTCTTTAGTCCTAGCAGTCCTTCACTGGAGTGTTTGGGAGAGGTTTTTTTACATGCCTGCCTCCCAAAAGTAAAATAGTTAAGGAAGGCAAAAACCTTGATTCTTGGGTCTTTTAAATTATAACTTTTCAGGTCACCCATATCTTTGCTAGTGGTGGGGTGTTAGGTTACAGCACAAACGGCTTCTAGATTACCATCACCTTGTTCCTTGACATGCTACCTTTGCCATCTCGTGACACGGAAACCAAATAAAGCAAATAACATTGAATTGGCTGGTTCACATCTCTTAGGATTCCTGCTCCTCTCAGGACTCTAACATACAAAGGATGTTTGCTTAAATACTTAATTGACTTTTCAGACTGAATTTCACATGAGAATTCCTGTGGTGATCAATTAAAAATTAAAGGAAAATACAATGGAATTTCCCAAGAAGCAGGTACTTTGCTACTCCCTAAGTTCCTTACAGAATAGAGCTGTGGGTGAAACATAATCGGTCAGGCTGTCAGGGCTGCAGAGGTCAAAAATTACAAAAGTTGGGCAACCCACTTGGGTCCCCTCCCAGGGAGCTTTTCTGTAATAAAACTGCTTTCACTCATTAAAAAAAAAATTACCAAAATTGAAATGGTGTCTAGTACCATGAACTTCTCAGTCCTTAATCCTTCTGGAATTGTACATCAGATTCTGCATTTTGTAGCGTTTTTCCTGGGAGCAGACTCTGCGGGTTTTATAAGATTCTCAGAGGGTTTTGCAACACCCTACCTGAGGTTAAGAATTCCTGATCTGGGATGGTTACCCACACACCTGGTTACAGAATCCCCTCTGCATTGTTCTTACTTTATAACTCCCATTTTCTGTATTTCTTCAGAAGTGCTTGCCCAAGTATTTTCAGAGGCAACCAATTTCCTTCACCTTAAAATGTAAATGTATTTATTTTGAATATGGGTGACTCATGTATATGGCAAAAAGTTAGTATAAAAATAGTTTTGATTAAAAACAACAACATTTCTTCAGCCTTGGTCAGTGTGGCTTAGTTGGTTGGGTGTAGTCCCATGCACCAAGGGTTGCCTGCTCAGTTCCCAGTGGAGGGGATGGTATGGAGTAGGGGAGGTTCTCACATCGATGTTACTTTCTCTCTCCCCCTCTCTAAAAGTCAACTTAAAAAAACCTTTAAAAATTTTTCCCCAGAACATTTTTATGCATATAAAAATGCCTATTTTTAAAAACTTATATGAAAAATTTCTAACATACACGAAAGTAGAAGAAATGGTATGATGAACCCTCACAACCCATTACCCAACTTCACCATTACCATTATAATGCCAAACTTGTTTCATCTATCCATCCCTTGGCTGTTTTTTGTTTTTGTTTTTTCCCTTCAGGGTTATGAAGGTATCATTTTTAATACCATAAATTTACAGTACAATGATTTTTAGTAAATGTGTAGACTTGTGCAGCCATCATAACAATGACACAAACTTTTAGAACATTTTTATTAACTCCTCAACCAGTTTCCTCACAGTCAAAGGATTGAAACATGAAGTCAATCTCTGTTCCCACAACCAGCCAACCACTGATCTACTTTCTGTCCATAGATTTGCCTTTTCTAGACATTTCACATAAGTAGAATCATACAACATACAGACTCTTGCACCTGGCTTTTACTTAGCATAATGTTTTTGAGGGCCATCGTGTTGTAACATGAGTTGGTAGTTTACTCTTTTTTAAAAATATATATTATCTAAATTTACTTTTATATTCAATTCTTCTTGTTTTAAAATATTTTTTTATTTTTTAAATATATTTTGATTGATTTCAGAGAGGAAGAGAGAGGGAGAGAGAGATGGAAACATCAGTGATGAGAGAGAATCATTGATTGGCTGCCTCCTGCACTCCCCCCACTGGTGATCAAGCCCACAACCCGGGCATGTGCTCTTGACTAGAATTGAACCTGGGACCCTTCAGTCCTCAGGCCAAACTCTATCCACTGAGCCAAACCAGCCACGCTGGTGGTTTACCCCTTTTTATTGCTGAATAGTATTCCATTCTGTGACTACACTATATTTTGTTTAGCTATTCACCAATTGATGGGTGTTCAGATTGTTTCCAATTTTGGACTGTTATGATCAAAGCTGTTAGGAACATTTATGTATAAGTCTTTGTATGAACATATATTTATTTCCTTTTCTCTTGGATAAATGCCTAAGATTGGAATTGCTGCATAGTGTGGTAATTTCTATCTAACATTTTAAAGATACTGCCAAACTTTCCAAAGTGGCTATACCATTTTACATTCCCACCAATATGTGAGGTTTCAGTTTCTCCACATCTTCTTTCACACTTGTTATTGTCTGTGTTTCTGAGGTTAGCCATTCTAGAGGGTGTGCAGTGATACCTCATTGTGGTTCTGGTTTGCATTTCCCTTATGACAAATGATTCTGAACATCTTATATGCTTATTAGCCATTCCTATATCTTTGGTGAAATGTCTGTACAAATCTTTTGCCCATTTTAAAATTGGATTGTTTGCCTTCTTATTATTAAGTTGTAAGAGTTTTTTTTAGATATTCTTACTTTTTTCTATTTAATAACTTACATTGGTAGTCCTTTAATAATAGTTTTACCTCCCTTCTTTTTTGTGTTAATAAAATAAATATCTAGAGAGAGAGCACTTTTTAAAAGCTTCCTATTTATGTTCTTTTGGGTTATTTGTCCTTCATTGTTTTGTGTGAGCTCTTGGTATAGTGAAGAAATTAGTCCTTTTCAGGGGTGTGGTAAATATTTTTATCCAAATTGTCTTTTTCTTTTTCTATGGTGTTTATATATTTTTTTATTTTCTTCCATCCTACATACCTTTTTATTTTATAGCTTCTGGATTTTTTTAAAAAGTATATCTATATTTTCTTCTAGTAGTACTTCTATTTCAATTTTTACATTTCAGTTTTGTCTATTTTCTTCAGTACCAGTTTGGATAGCTTTATGCACCCCTCCCCAATACACTGTCCTTAGCTTCTTAATCCATCATAGCATCTGGAACCTAGTATTGTGATTGGCTGATGACCTGTCCCCCAACTGGCTGAAAACTAGTGGGCATGCATTCTCTGAGGCTGGCATAATGCCAGGCACATAGTAGGTGCTCAGTAAATAGTGAACTAATTTCTATACTGGTTAGAGAATGGACTGCCTGGGTTCAAGTCCTGTCTTAGCCAGTGTTATGTCACCTCTCTGAACCTCAGTTTTCTGATCTGTGAAATGAGAATAATGAGTCTCTACCTCACAGGATTGTTGTGAAAATTAATTGGATTATTGCATGAAAAGAACCTAGAACTGTACCTGGCAGACAATCAGCATTCAGTAAATATTAGCTGCAGATGTTATCAATATCATCCTTGAATGCTCATCATTGTTTAATGCAACTCACCTGCCTAAAAAGAGCACACCTGTTTCTCTACATTCTGATCTTGGGCAAGTTATTTATCTTTGGGTCTCGAGTTAACTAGCAATCATCTGAAATGATGACAAAAATTCCCAGGTATATGTAGTTGTGAGGATGGCACAAATCAGTATTTGTAAAATGTCTGCCACAGTGCCTTGAACTTACTTTGTAGGTGCTCAGTGACTCTGTGGCTTCCTGTTGCTTTTTAGTGTTGACTTCTACCAGGGTGAGTATTATCCTCACTGTTGGGTCCTTTTTGTTTGTTTTTATTTTTGTGTGTGTGTACTTGCTCCATTAGTTTGAGACTTTGGAATAAGTGTATTGACGTTTGTGAGTATTTGCTTTTTATTCCTCTGCAACCTGAGCTCTCAAGGAGCCTCTGAGTTCCCAAGGGTGGAGTCTCTCTGCTAAGATTGGAGAATTCTATTTGCAAAAGAAGGTAGGCCCTAGCCAGTTTGGCTCAATGGATAGAGCATTGGCCTGCGGACTGAAAGGTCCTGGGATAGATTCCGGTCAAGGGCACATGCCCGGGTTTAAGGCTTGATCTCCAGTAGGAGGCATGCAGGAGGCAACTGATCAATGGACCGATGATGTTTCTCTATCATCAATGTTTCTATCTCTCTATTCCTCTCCCTTCCTCTCTAAAAATCAATAAAAATATAAAAAAATAAAATATACATGTACAATTAAATTGTAAAGAAAATAAAGTTTAAAAAAAAAAGAAGAAGAAGATAGAACTTGGGTGACTTCTTAGATTTAATTGGCTTGATAACCCAGGAGATTGTAATCCTCTGCTCTGGCTTCAAATCACATATCAGATAAGGTTAAAAAAGGTGGGGGGAGGGTTCTGATATCTTTCTTCTTAGGAGGGGAAATGCTAATGTTTATATTATTAACCAGTGTCATCCCAATAAATTCAATTAAAAAGGAAATAATGTTAACTGTGTACTTTTCATATATGGCCTTTATTGTGTTGAGGTAAGTTCCTTTTATACCTATTTTGTTGAGAATTTGAATCATGAATGGATGTTGAACTTTGTCAAATGCATTTTCTGTATCTATTGAAATGATCATATGGGGAGTTTTCTCTCATTTAACGTGGTTTATCACTCACATTGGTTGATTTGCATATGGAAGCCATTCTTATATCCCAGTGATAAAGCCCACTCCATCTTGGTATATGATCTTTTTAATGTGCTGCTAAATTTGGTTTACTAGTATTTTATTGAGGACTAGAGGCCTGGTGCATGAAAATTCATGCACTCGAGGGAGGGTCTCTCAGCCTGGCCTGCACCCTCTCGCAGTCCAGGTTCTCCTCAGGGGATGTCCGACTAACGGCTTAGGCCCACTCCCCAGTGGATCCGGCCTAAGCTGACAGTCAGACATCCCTCTGGCAGCCCGGGAGCCCTCGGGGGATGTCCACCTGCCAGCTTAGGCCCGCTCCCCAGAGGATCGGGCCTAAGCTGGCAGTCAGACATCTCTCTGACAGCCCGGGAGCCCTCAGTGCTGCCGCAGAGGCGAGAGAAGCTCCCAACACTGCTGCTGTGCTGGCCAGCCAGGAACCAGCTTCTGGTTGAGCAGCGCTCCCCTTGTGGAAGCGCACTGACCACCAGGGGGCAGCTCCTGCGTTGAGCGTCTTCCCCTGGTGGTCAGTGCACGTCATAGCGACTGGTCGTTCCCCTGTTAGGGTCAGCTTGCATATTACCCTTTTAATATATAGGACTTTTCTATCTGTATTCATTAAGGATATTGACATGTTGTTTTCTGTGGTATCTTTGTCTGATTTTGGAATCAGGATGATGCTGGCCTCATAAAATGAGTTTGTAAGTATTCCCTATTCTGTTTTTTGGAAGAGTTTAAAGATTGGTATTAATTCTTTGAATGTTTAATAAACTGCACCTGTGTGAAGCCATCTGATCCTGGACTTTTCTTTGTTGGGAGGTTTTTTTATTACTGACTCAATCTTATTTTTTATTCGTCTGTTTAGGCTTTCTATTCCTTCTTGATTCAGTTTTGGTAGGGTGTATATCTCTAGGAATGTGTCCATTTCTTCGAGGTTATCCAATTTTTTACATTTAATTATTCATTATAGTCCCTTATCATCCTGCTTATTTCCAAGACATCTATTGTAATGTTTCCTATTTCAGTTCTGATACTATTTATTTCAGTCTTCTCTTTTTTTCCTTAGTGTTTCTTAGTGTTTGTCAAGTTTATCTTTTTTTAAAAAACAACTCTTGGTTCTGTTGGTTTTTTTTTTCCTATTTCTGCCCTAATCTTTATTATTTCCTTTCTTCTGCTAACTGTGGGCTTGGTTTGTTCTTCTAGTTCCTTGAGGTGTAAAGATAGGTTGTGTTTTTTGTTTTGTTTGTTTTCAGATATTTTTGGAATGAAGGCACTTTTCACTATAAATTTCCCTCTTAATACTGCTTTTAATGCATTCCATGTGTTTTGGTATGTTGTATTTTCATTTTCTTTTGTCTGAGAAACTTTTAAAATTCTCATTTCCTCTTTGACCTCAATGGCTGTTCTAGAGTGTGTTACTTAATTTCCGCATAATTGTAGACTTTCTCTCTCTTTTTTTTTTTTCTGTTACTGGTTTCTAGTTTCATTCCATTATGGTCAGGAAAGGAATGATTTCAGTCTTCTTAAATTTAAGACTTGTTTTGTGACGTGGAGAATGTTCTGCGTGCACTTGAAGAATGTATAGTCTGCTGTTGGGTGGGAAGTTCTATATTACGTCCGTTTGGTCCATTTAGTTTGTAGTGTTCCAAGTCAGCCATTTATTGATTTTCTGAGTGGATGTTCTATACATTATTGTACATGGGATATTGAAGTCCCCTATTCTTGTTGTATTGCTTTCAATTTTTCCCTTCAGATCTGTCAATAATTGCTTTATATATTTAGATGCTCTGATGTCGGGTGCATATATATCTTTAATTGTTATATCTTCCCATTGAATTGACCCTTTGTCATTATATATATAATGATCTTTGTTTCTAGACACAGTTTTTGACTGAAAGTTTATTTTGTCTAATATAAATAGCTATCTCTGCTTTCTTTTGGTTACCATTTACATGGAATATTTTTTCTATACCTTCACTTTCAACCTGTGTGTGTCTATGGATAGTTCTAAAGTGAATCTTGTAGACAGCATATCTCTGGATCTTGGTATGTGGTCTTTTTATTTAATCAGCCACTCTACACCTTTTGATTGGGAATTTATTCCCCAGCTTATTCTAATATGCATCAGCATTGAGAACCACTATTCTTTATATACAGATAGGCTGTAGGTGTAATAGGTATCCTCAAGGATTCTTTGTTTTAAAATATATTTTTATTAATTTCAGAGAGGAAGAGATAGAAACATCAGTGATGAGAGAGAATCATCGGTCAGCTGTCTCCTGCACACCCCCACTGGGGATGGAGACCACAATGCAACACGGGCATATGTTCTGACCAGAATTGAACCATGACCTCCTGGTTCATAGGTTGATGCTCAACCACTGAGCCATGTTGGCCAGGCTCCTCAGGGATTCTTAAGCTAGGTCCTTAGACAGGTAGAATGGTGGGAAGTGTCAAGAACTTAAATTTGACAATTAAAAAAAAAAATTCTCGAGGGTCATAGTATTCAGCCCTGGCTGGTGTGGCTTGGTTGGTTGGATGTCGTCCCCTGCACCAAAAGGTTGCCAGTTCAATTTCTGGTCAGGGTACATGCGGGGTTCTGGCTCAGTCCCCAGTAGGGGGCATGCAGGAAACGGCCAATCAGTGTTTCACTCTTACATCAGTGTTCCTCTCTCTCCCTCTCCCTTCTTCTCTAAAAATCAATTTAAAAAAAGAAAAGAAAATAAAATTCTAAATCACAGCTGTAAAAGAAAATATGCAAATACAAAGTATCCAAAAATAAATATAAAGAAAGCAGAGATAGCTATTTATATTAGACAAAATAAACTTTCAGTCAAACTTTCTTTCTCTATTCCTTCCTCTCTCTAAGAATCAATTAAAAATCTTTTGAAAAAAATCAATTAAAAGTCTTTAAGAAACCAAAAGAACGATAGTATTGCTCTGACTGGTTTGTCTCAGTGGATAGAACATCAGCTTGTGGACTGAAAGGTACCTGGTTCGGCCAAAACCGGTTTGGCTCAGTGGATAGAGCGTCGGTCTGCGGACTGAAGGGTCCCAGGTTCGATTCCGGTCAGGGCATGTACATTGGTTGCGGGCACGTCCCCAGTGGGGGATGTGCAGGAGGCAGCTGGTCGATGTTTCTCTCTCATCGATGTTTCTAGCTTTCTGTCCCTCTCCCTTCCTCTCTGTGAAATATCAATAAAATATATTTTTAAAAAAGAAAGAAAGAAAGAAAGGTACCTGGTTCGATTCCTGTCAAGGGCATATGCCCAGGTTTCAGGCTTGATCCCCAGTAGGGGGCATGCAGGAGGCAGCAGATCAATGATTCTCTATCATTATTGATATTTCTATCTCTCCCTCTCCCTTCCTCTCTGAAATCAATATATATATATATATATTTTTAAAAGGACCATACTATTTAACCTTTATGTGAGTGGATGGTTTTATATTTTTATAGATCAGAAGTTGGTTGGTGCTTATTAATTTGTTTGATAAGGATTTATTGAGTACCCCTGTCAACAAAGCTAGACAAGCGATTAGCTGAAGAGATGGTAGATACTTAAGTGACCATAATTCAGTATGAAAAGTGCACTTTTGTGGGGCTTTTGATAGAATGCCAAACTGTCCCCTAGAAGTGTTCCTGTTCATAATCCCTTCAGCATATAGAATATCAAAACAATGACATTTTAATGTCTAACACTGACAGTGTCATCTTGGTGCAGTCAAAGATTCTAGCATATTATGGAAATATTTGCCATTTTTCATCTGTTGGTCCTTCCTCTAAGATAAATTGAATTGAGGTTTGTCGATAGTATCTTTGTGTGAGGATCGTCTGTTTTCTGCATCTTTTTTAAAAAATTCAGCGTTCTTTTTATTTTTAAACCACTTTTGGATAACAGTTTATGCTAGTAACCCAGGATTTATCTTTTTTGCAGTTTAATGAACTGGAATTCCAGCACGAAGGAATTACAGGAAAAAAGAGGACAGGGTTTATTTCTCTCGCACTACGCACTCATATTTTAAGGACTGACTAGTGAGGCCTAGTAAAGGGTTCCAGAGAGAGAGGGACCAAATCTTCCAATAACTGATCAGTGGAGGAAGTCTTTGATCAAGAGGAAATCAGATGCTGTGGCCAGCGCACAGTCATCACAGAAAGAAAGAATAAAACTCTGTTTGTTGTATTCAAGGCAAACTCATACCACTAAACCCTTCCCTCTGTGCATGCATAGAATATCTGTAGAGGACCCGGCCAGCATGACTCAGTGGTTGAACATCGAAGCATCAACCTATGAACCAGGAGGTCACAGTTCCATTCCTGGTCAGGGCACGTGCCCAGGTTGCAGGCTCCATCCCCAATGTGGGGCATGCAGGAGGCAGCTGATCAGTGATTCTCTCTCATCATTGATGTTTCTATCTCTTTCCCTCCCCCTCCATCTGCCCCTCCCTCTCCCTCTCTGAAATCAGTTATATATATATTTAGAGAATATCTGTAGAGGGATTTTCAAGGAACTGGTGAGAGCAGTTGTCTTTGGGGAGCTGAAGTGAGAGGAAGATTTCTTTTTCATGGTATACCCATTTGTACTGTTTTAATTATTTACTATATGTTTTACTTTTTCAAAACTTTTTAAAAGTAGTTATTTTTTAAAAGCTTATTCACCCATGATTATGTCAAATGTTAACATTAGAGGAAATTTAAATTAATTTAGAAAGATAAAAGAAAGGGAGGTAGGGGTGGGGGATGGGAAGTACTGTCTTTCACAGAATCTGCCCTGTTAGGCAATTTTCTACCTTCTAGTTTTGCCGTTTCCTTTAAAGATTTTCCTCCTCTCATCCCTAATTCCGCAGACTTTCTAATTACCAAATATGATACAACTCTTTTATCTATTTTTCACTGTTGTTTTGGGGATCAAACTATTACTTCATATTTCATAGTGAACATTAGCTGGCAGATACTTATAAACGTTCACAACAAATCCAGGGGAAAATATTCTGTGAATATATTGTTTTTAAGACTTTGATCAACCTGTGTATCTATAAAAAAGTATATTGAGCTCAAAACCTTAAACATTTTTTTAAATATATTTTTATTGATTTCAGAGAGGAAGGGAGAGGGAGAAAGAAATAGAAACATCAATGACGAGAGAGCATCACCCATCGGCTGCCTCCCGCACGCTTCCCACTGGGGATCGAGTCGGCAACCCGGGCATATGCCCTTAACCAGAATCAAACCCGGAATCCTTCAATCCGAAGGCCAACACTATCCACTCAACCAAACGAGCCAGAGCAAAAACTTAAACTTTTAAAGTCATTTATTCTACCATTGTGCTCCTGGTGAAAATGCAGACCAGCCTAAATGTTTGGCAAGTCTTCTGAGTGATTCTGATTCCTAAGGTTCAGAAAGAATAACCTGCATGGGGGGAGGGGAGCGTAACTTGAAGGATGGAGCAGCTGCCAAGGCAAGGTGATCAGGAGGCTGTGGCCAGTGTCCAGATAGGAGGAAATGAAGGTCTGAAATGCTGCTGCAGTAAAAGGTGTGGAGAGAGAGGACAAATGCAAAACCAGGATTGAGTTGGCCTGCAGCCATGTCAAATTCGGTGCCTGCCCCATCCATGGCAGACACTGGCCCAAACGGCTGCCATAGAAACACTGTGACTCATGGGCCCTGATCCCCTCTGCTGGGCCTCAGGGATAAATTTGGTTACAGACACCAAGAAAATAAATTCAAAGAAGTATTGAGTTGGTGATCAAGGTATGGATGACAAAAGTTCCTTGTTCAGACCATGCAGAGAGAGTATCATGAAGCTCTAGTTCCTTAAGGGAGAAAAGGATGGTATTAGTGAAGGGAAAGCCATGCTTTGAGGGGATGAATTTCTTGAGACTGGTAGTTGATCTTTCTTGCCTTTGATTCCCAGATGACTACCCTGCATGCAGAAGTGCCTACTTTGTGCCAGGCACTGGGAATAGGAATGAGATGAGCCATGCAGATATCTGTGGGAAGGGCATTCTGTCAGAGGGAACAGTAAAGGTGATGGCCCTGAGGTGTGGAGAAGGGCTTGCTGTCAGGAGACAAGAAGGCCAGTGTAGCTAGAGCTGAGTAAGGAGGAGAGTGGGAGGTGATGAGGTCAGTACAACTTTGAAGAAGGCTTATAGGAAAATATGTTGGTAACGAGGAGCTTCCTTACAAAGTGAGCCTGTTACTATATAGAGAAATAGGAATAAATGGAACACTGGAGCTTTATTCCCTGCTAGCTCTACAGGAGAGTAATCCTATCTAAAAAGAGTAATATGAAAATTGACCATTACTCCATCACAAAGATGGCTGCACCCATAGCTGAGGCCAAGATCCCATAAGGAGCCTTAACGAGCATTCAGCAGGGACCTGAGGCTACGCCTTCTCCCGCCCCCATGAGGCTTGACAGGGGACCTCAGGCCGCGCCCCCCGCCCTGGCGTCAGGCGGGGGACCTCAGGCCGCACCCCAGTGCCAGGCCAGGGGACCTGAGGCCACGCCCCCTGCCCAGCAGGGCTTGACGGGGGACCTCAAGGTGCGCATCCCACCCTGGTGCTGGGCTAGGGGACCTCAGGCTGCTCCCCCTGCCCCAGCACCAGGCCGGGGGACCTCAGGCCACGCCCCCCACCCAGAACCTCAAGGTGCACCCCTAGTGCTGGTTCGGGGAACTCAGGCTGCGTACCCCTCCCGGTGCTGGGCTGGGGGACCTGAGGCTGCGCCCCCCCCACCTGGTGGGGCCTGACGGGGGACCTCAGGCCATGCCCCCCGCCCCGGTCTGGGCTGGGGGACCTCAGGCCATGCCCCCTGTCCTGGCGCTGAGCCAGGGGACCTGAGGCTACGCCCCCTGCCTGGCAGGGCTTGACAAGGGTGGGACTGGCCGGGTCTGGATCTAGCCCAATGGGGGGGGGGCGGTGGGCGGAGACTTGACTCTGGGTCCTGTGGTGTGCCCCAGACTCTGACAGGAGGAAGGTTTTCATATACATTTTACTAATTTTCTTTCATCTCTGACACTTCTATTATAGAGAAAGGGCAAATAGCAATATTAAATTATTTCCTCTAATTAATCCCCTTTTAATGTGCATGAATTTCGTGCACCGAGTCACTAGTCTATATATATAAAAAGCCAGTGACCAAAACGCTATAACCACCAGAAAGACCTGTAGCTGTGATGCCCACTTCTGCCAGCAAACAGGCCTGATGTGGGGTGGGGGGTAGGGCCACCGGCCAACCTCCCTCGGCCCCTCCCCCAGCTGGCCCTGCCCCTGATCAGCCTCTCCAACCCCAATCGAGGGTGGGGCCGGCCAGGGGGAGGGTGGGGAGGCCGGCCAACCCCCTTGCAACGCTTCCCCCAGGCTGGCCCCACCCCCGATCGTCCCACAGCCTCTCCCCCGGGCCAGCCCCACTCCTGATCACCCTCTGACCCCAATAGGGGGTGGGGCCAGCTGGCCAACCTCCTTCAGCCCCTCCCCCTGCCTGGCCCCACCCCTGATGGGCCTCCACCACCCCTATTGGCCCACAGCCCCTTCCCCAAGCCAGCTTCACCCCAAATCACCCCCCAATACTAATCGGGGGTGAGGCTGGCTGGCCAACCTTCCACAGCCCCTCCCCACGGCCAGTCCCACCCCCAATTGCCCCCCCCACCAATCGGGGGAGGGGCCCACCAGCCAATCACCTGAGGCCCCTCCCCTTAGCCGGCCCAGCCCCAATCGGGCCCAATCAGGGTGGGCCAACCAGCCAACATCCTGCCATCTCCTCCTCCCAACAGGCCAGCCTTGATCTGCCCTGATCTGCCCCGATCTGCCTCAATTGGGGCCAGGCCAGCCAGACCCCACCTGGTGCACTGGGCCTCTGGTCCTACCTAATAATAGAGTAATATGCAAATTGACCATACCTTCACTATGCCCATGATTAGCCAGGAGGCGTGGGGGGGCAGGACTCGGGGTGGCGGGGGTGGCCGATTGGGCCGGCGGGACGCTGAGCTCGCGTCACCAGTGGCGGCTCGAGCTCAGCGTCTGCGCCATGGCTGTGCTGCGGCACAGAAGGGGCCTCTGGGGCAGCGAGCCCACATCCTGCCGCTGACCATCAAAAGCGGGGAGCTGGGTGTCCGCTCCGGCACCAGCGGACAGACACCCAGCTCCCCCGCGATCGAAAGTGAAAGCGGGGGAGCTGGGTGTCTGTCCGCTCCGGCACCAGGCCAAAAGCCTCTGCCGGAGGCTTTTGAAAGGCCTGGTGCACCAGCAGACACCCACCCAGCCCCCCCGCGATCGAAAGCGGGGAGCTGTGTGTCTGCTCCGGCACCAGCGGACCCCCTGCCATCAAAAGCGGGGAGCAGGCTGCCAGCAGTGTCCGTGGAGCGTGCTAGGCTTTGCGGGGCAGTGGATATGGCCTGGATGGCAGGTTAGGCCTAGGGGACCCTACACGTGCATGATTTAATCATGCACTGGGCCTCTAGTCCTCTCTAATAAAATGGTAATATGCAAATTAACCATCACTCCGCTACATAAGCCACTCCCACCAGCCAATCAGGAGCGAGTATGCAAATTAACCCCAATCCAAGATGGCTACAGCCACAGAGAGCAAGGTTTCCCAGGTAACAGAGCAAGCCAAGCTTTCCATAGCCGTTGCAGGCCTAAGCCTCCACTCAAGCTACAAAGTTTCAATTATAGAAGGTAAACAAATTCAAACAAATGGCGGCAGAATGGAGCTTGAGAGAGCAGGCCAGGGTTGCTGGCGGCAACAGGGGAAGCAAAGCTTTCTGCACACCCTGGCCGGGCTCACCCGCTTAAGGCTACAAAGTTTCAATTGTAGAAGGTGAATTAACTGCCCCGGAAATGGCTGCCGCCCCAGGCTACAAAGTTTCAATTGTAGAAGGAAAATAAATTCCAGATACCAGGGCCTCCCCTTGGGTTGCCAGGGGGCGTGGCCGGCCTGCAAACCACCACAGGCCCCTCGCTCAGGCCGCCCCACACCCCAAGGAAACCCCCACCCTTATCTGTGACACCCTTCAGGGCAAACCAGCTGGCCCCCACCCGTGCACCAGGCCTCTATCCTATCTAATAGAGTAATATACAGATTGATCATCACTGCAACACACAATATAGCTGCCCCCATGTGGTCAAAGATCCTGCCCCCATGTGGACACAAGATGGCCACAACAAGATGGCCAGCAGGAGAGGGCAGTTGTGAGGCACCCGGCCTGCAAGGGAGGGCAGTTGTGAGGGACCAGGCCTGCAAGGGAGGGCAGTTGGAGGTGATCAACCCTGCAGGAGAGGGCAGTTAGGGGTGACCAGGCTGGCAGAGGAGGGAAGTTGGGGACAAACAGGCTGGCAGGGGAGCAGTTAAGCATCAACCAGGCTGGCAGCGGAGTGGTTAGGGGGTGATCAGGCTGGCAGGCAGAAGCGTTTAGGGGCAATCAGGAAGGCAGGCAGGCAAGCAGTTGGGAGCCAGCAGTCCTGGATTGTGAGAGGGATGTCCGACTGCCCGTTTAGGCCCGATCCCACCAGGATCGGGCCTAAACGGGCAGTCGGACATCCCTCCAGGAGTCCCAGATTTGAGAGGGTACAGGCTGGGCTGAGGGACAACCCCCCCGCCGTGCACGAATTTCGTGCACCGGGCTTCTAGTATAATATAAAATAGTTAAAAGAACATTGATCCAGCCCTGGCCGGTGTGGCTCAGTTGGTTGGATGTCATCCTGTGCACTGAAATGTCACCAGTTCAATTCCCATTCAGGGCATGTGCCCAAGTTGTGGATTCTGTCCAGGTCAAGGTACAAATGGGAGGCAGCCAATCAGTGTTTTTCTTTCACATCTATGTTTCTCGCTCTCTCCCTTTCTCCCTTCCTCCCTCTCTAAAATAAATTAAAAACATATATTTTTTTAAAGGAACATTGATCCAGAAGTGGGGAAATGTAGCTCCTGTATTAGTCTTTTGCCCATGTTAATTATTACTTCATTTATTTTATTGCTCGTTTTTGGAAGTGCAGAATTGATTCCTTGTAGTATTCTTTGGGGGCATGTAAGAGGTAGCATCTCAGGCTTCCCAGAGTAGGAATGAGACTGGGTCAGTTAAAGTAGACATAAACCTACTATGACTTGGTCTGCCCCAGAGAGATGTTCACTTCTTTCCCTCATTCCAACCTAGGCCTCTCTTTTTCTAAGCAGGCTTGGTTGCCGTGGTCCCTGCTGCTTCTCTCCTTCATGTGTGGAACAAGAGCCTTCTATGTCCCTGGGGTTGCGCCAATCAACTTCCACCAGAATGACCCTGTAGAAATCAAGGTAAGTGTTCCTGGACCATTGGAGCCTCTGTGCTGGGCAGTGTGGTTGAAGACCATGGTGAGCTGGTCTTATCCCTCCTGTGGTTGCAGAGAACAAAGACCAGTGCCAGTTAGGAACTCTGCCTTTCTCTCTCTCTCTCTCTCTCTCTCTCTCTCTCTCTCTCTCTCTCTCTCTCTCTCTTTTTCTCATCTTCATTTTTTTCTCTGTCTCTCTCTCTCAGTCTGCCTCTTCTATGACATCTCTACCTTCCTCTTTTATCTGTTCCATCTCCTCTCTTACCAGCTTTCCTGCCTAACTTATATTGTCTGTACATACACAGCCTATTGTGACCTCTGTTTTTTCAATGTTAGCTTCTGCTACCCGCTGGCTTCTCCAGTTCAGTATCTCCAAAATGTGTACTGCATATCCGAGTGGTGGTATATGAGATGATTTTAAGTGGTTGACAAATATATTTTAATAACTTTTGTTTTAACATATATTAGAAAACATAGCTAGTACTTCAACTCATGGTTTCATGGCTATCGATTTTCTGTTTTTAATACTGATATATAATGTTTGCTTCTTAAATGTATTTATGAAAAATGAGTCAGATGCAATAGTAGAATAAGAGGTAAGTAGATAGGGCAAGTTGGTATGTGAACAATTAGGATTTGAGGAGCATTGCCATAAGTCAGGATCTAGACAGAGGCTTTCCAACTGGGCTACCTCACATTTTCAGGCTGGATGCCGATCTGAGGGTCAGTCAACTGTGGTAGGGTGGAGAGTGGAAGGAAGTCACTTAATAAATGGTTTACCAGGGGCAGTGGGCAGGTTGACATCTTGATTATGTCTCTAAAACAGTGGACTCTTGGTGGCATTCTCAGAGCCCCAAGCAGGGCTGAGGGTTGGTGGTGGATCTTCTTGGATATGGTTTCCTAGGAAACAAACTGTAAGGTGGAGATTTGGTGCAGGAGATGTACCGGGGAGACTCTCAGGGTCAGCATTTGGTGGGAGTGAGGGAAGTGGGCTGGGCAGAGGGAATGTTGAGCTATGGTAAACTGAGGCATGTGGGAAACACTGGAACTGGAATGGCTGGTCCTTCAAAGTTGTTCTAAATTGAGGCAAGAGAACCACCTCTCCAAACCCCCCAGTGGGCCAGTCATTGGATACAGACTGCTACCAGGGAAAGGGTATAACCTTGTACAAGGGCTCCCACCTAACCGGACTCCCCTCTATCATCATCCAAATAAACATTCTTAATACTTTGGTCTGTTTTTCTTAGTCTTTTTTTCTGTGCAGTGTTTACAGTATAGAATACTTAGCATTCTCACACCTTCATCAGTCCCCCATAGACAAAAGAATGTGTAGTTGAAATTTTTGAGTCATCCTTCAGATTCTTTTATATTTTTTTAATATATTTTTATTGATTTCAGAGAGGAAGGACGAGGGAGAGAGAGACAGAAACATCCATGATGAGAGAGAATCATAGATCGGCTACCTCCTGCAAGTCCCCCACTGGGAATCGAGCCCACAACCCAGGCATGTGCCCTTGACCGGAATTGAACCTGGGACCTTTCAGTTCACAGGCCAACACTCTATCCACTGAGCCAAACCGGCTAGGGCATCCTTCAGATTCTTAGTGATCCTATAAAACATAGCTAGCAGAACTTAACAAAGTTACAATAAATTCTACTTCTAGCCAAAACCGGTTTGGCTCAGTGGATAGAGCGTCGGCCTGCGGACTGAAAGGTCCCAGGTTCGATTCCGGGCAAGGGCATGTACCTTGGTTGCGGGCACATCCCCAGTAGGGGGTGTGCAGGAGGCAGCTGATCGATGTTTCTCTCTCATCGACGTTTCTGGCTTTCTGTCCCTCTCCCTTCCTCTCTGTGAAAAATCAGTAAAATATATTTTTAAAAAAATTCTACTTCTAAAATAAATGTATATTTCTTGCTTCATTGCCATGTTGATGTGAACCACATCTTTACTGCTCTGTGCAAAAGCAAGCAGTGAGATTGTGTGAAAATAACGTTTTTGTTATGTCCTGAGCATCCCAGTGTTCAAAAGGAGAAGCAGAAGATAAGAAAGTCTCAAAGGGCTGTCCACATGACTTGCTTTCACGTATATGTCCCTTAGTTTGCCACCAAATTTTAGGTATTATCAAAATTTCAAATTGCTACACATCATGCTCATTTGGGGCATCAGTTATAAGCAGCTTAATGGGATCAAGAAACTAGAAGCAGAGACCACTATGCTTATGAATAAGGAGTAAAACCTCTTTGTTCCTGAAGATTTGTCCTCATTTGGAGTTATTTCCTTAGGAAAGATGCCCAGAAGTGAAATTCCAGGGTCAGAGGATAATCAGTATGTTGAAGACTTTCAATATATATTGAATTTGTTTGTGATTTTAAACCAAGTCTGTAATGTAATCTAATAAACTTAATGAAATATGAAATAACTCAGAATTGTGGGCAATAGAGTATATAGAACACTGCAACAGTTCATTTGCTTTCTAGATAATACTGTCGAGTATGCCAAAGATGGTGGGTACCAGGGAGGATTATTGAAACAGTCTGAATTGAAGAATAATGGCCTCTCTTCTCCCACTAGGCTGTGAAGCTCACCAGCTCTCGAACCCAGTTACCTTATGAGTACTACTCACTGCCCTTCTGCCAGCCCTTAAAAATAAAGTACAAGGCAGAGAATCTGGGTAAGTTCTTCTCTCTCACTGTTGTCAGCCTGTCCCAATGGGAACCCAGATCTTTTCATAATGATAATAGCAGTTAACCCTTAGGTAGCACTTACTGTGTCCTGGACACGGTCTACATCGTTTACGTACATATTAGCTTAGTTAATCTTCATAACAGCTCTAGGGTGGTAGCTGTTATTTTTATTCCCCTTTTACAGGTGAAGTGACTTGCCTCTGGTTATACTGTTAATCAACAGGTAAGCTAGGCAGTCAGGCTTCAGACTTGGAGCCCTTGGCTACTGTTCAGATTGGTTCTCCCTTGATTTCTAAATATCATACCTTTCTCCCTCCCTCTCTATCTCTCTCTCTCTCTTCCTTTCGGTGGCTTCTGTAACCTGCTCTACTTTTAATTAAAAGAAAGTGATCACCTCTGGCCCTAAGGAAGCAGGGACATCACTATAGTTCTTGTTATGCTGTGCAAGACTCACCTCAAGTAATGTGTGAGGCACCAGGGCAATGTCTGGCACAAATGTTCCATAAATAGCAGCCGTTTTATTCTAATGCAAATAATTATCTCTATTTGGCAGAATTTCAGGCTTAAAGGAAAAGACATTTGGAGGCATCTATTCAGGACACAACTATTAGTACTTATTTCTATGCCTGTCTCAGTGTTAAGGCCTGGAGATGAAAATGTGGAAAGATCGAAGGCTCTGCAATTGGGCACACTTCTGAGTGATACCGGGTGATCTTAATTGAATGTGGACCCTTGAAGCTGGGGAATGGTCCTGCTTCCTAGAAATAGAAACTTCTGTGTACAAAAGTTATCCTGCCATGATGTATGTCATCCTGCCTTTGTGTAGTGCTTCTCTTCATGGCCTAGGGGCTTTTTGAGCAGAGGGATCATGTCTTACATTCCCCTCTCCACCACTTCTGACCCAGTGCCTAACACACAGTAGACATTCAGTAAATGTTAATGTCCTACTGAGTGGAGCAGAAACATCCTTGATTGAATGCCTATTGGATTGTAAGCACTGTACTCTACATTATCTTCATCATCACTGTTAATATTTACAGGGCTTTTCCTATGAGCCAGGCACTCTTCTAAGCACTTGTATGCATTAACTTGTTAATTCTCACAACAGCCCTATAAGGCAGCTATTCTTATATCCTCTTATCAAGGGGAGTGAGACACAAGGAGATGAAGTCTCTTGCCCCAGGTCACTCACCTAGTAAGCGGCAGAATGCAGGAACTCTGGCCATATCCTTAAGCACTTTACTCTGCACTTTATCTTAGTTGATTCCTATAGTAACTCTGCAAAGCCAAATATGATTTCCCTATTTCATAGGAGAGGGAACAGCAGCTTCAAGGATTTGAAAGACTTGCTCAGTGTCATATGGTCAGTAGGTAGATAAATGGAGATACTAGCCCAAGTTTTCTAAGGCCAGATTCTTTCTGTTGTCCCAGCTGCCTTCTCCAGAAAGGCTCAGTTGGGCTGTCTGATAGCTGATAGCTGTGCTCATGATTATACTGATGGAGATTCAGCTCATGGTGTGTGTATGGTAGATGTGCTGGAGTACAACCTCAGACTCTCTTAGAGGGGTGACATTCATGGCGTGTTGCTCATTTAGCCTGGCTGACGACCTGCTCCCAGCTTTAAAAAGTTAAAAGGGTCCTAACTGGTTTGGCTTAATGGATAGAGCGTTGGCCTGCAGACTGAAGGGTCCCAGGTTCGATTCTGGTTAAGGGCATGTACCTTGGTTGCGGGCACATCCCCAGTAGGGAGTGTGCAGGAGGCAGCTGATCGATGTTTCTCTCTCTTCGATGTTTCTAACTCTCTATCCCTCTCCCTTCATCTCTGTAAAAAGTCAATAAAATATATATTTTTTTAAAAAGTTAAAAGGAATACAAATGAGCCATTCCAGACCATTATATCCTCTTTCTTGGTTTAAATTTAATTTCTAAATATCAAGAAGTGATACCCACCTTACTTGGACTATAACCCTGTTCCTCTCTCAGCTTGTGGCCCTCTCATCTGTGTACCAACAACTCACAGCTTCCATCAGTCCTGATCTCGCCTCTGATTTTTATGTCTGGATATCTGACTATATCCAGATATATCAAGTCAAACTAACAAGCTGAAAAAAATGCCCTTAGTCTAAATTTGCTATACTTCCTGTCTTCCCACCTAGAACCTGGTTATAGAAACTTCAGTCTTCCTAATATGCACCCCTCTTCACTCACTCCTTGTATCAGTCAGGACTGGGTCTCTAGATTTCACCTCCGTAGTAGCTCCTGAATCTGTATACTTGTTTCCATCCTCATCACACCCTCTCGTCCAGCCATCGTTGCTCACTTGCATGACAGACCACCATCATCCCGAGTGATCTTTCTGTAACAGAATCAGATGAAGTCTTCTGCTATCCCTCTTCATAGAAACCTTTCATTGGCTTTTTTTTGCCTTCTGGATAAAGTTGAAACTTCCAGTGTGGTCCACACCCCCTGAGATCCAGCTCCAGCCCCATCTCTCCAGCTCACCTCAAGTTGCTCTCTGCATCAAAACTGCACAGGCCTCTCAGTTTTACCGTGCTTCCCCCACCCTCAAGTGACCTTTGCACATACCGTTCCTTCTGTCTAGAACATTCTTCCCCTATCTGTTTGCTAGTTAACACTTCTCTCTTCCTTTATAGCTCATTTCAAGCATCACTTGTCTAGAGCAAGTTCCTCTTGTTGAACAGTATATTCTCATGTAATCAAAGTCTGCATTCCCATTAGACCATAAGCTTCATGTGTATGTCCATTCAACATTGTATCTTTAGGGCCTAGGAGATAGCCAGAATCCGGTACATGTTTTGGGAATGAATGAATAAGTGAATAAATGACTAGGCAGAGAGTGTCACATCACATAGGTCCACACTGGTAGGCAAATGCTAGACCAAGTGTGTGTTCAGGGGTCAGTCCTGCCTGTTGGTTTGGTCAGTCTCCTTTGGCTTGTCCCAGTTTCACATCATCACAGTAGCATTGTTATTATTAGAATGACTCAAAACAAAAGCACCATTGAGTTTTAGTTGTCAATCTGTAACTGCTTGGTGCCTGCTGCATGACATCTGGTAGCAGGTTACTCTGAGGCAGGCATGCAAGGGGCGTACCAGTTTATTAAGTAAAAAGGTATTTTGGCTAAAAATTTCAAGTGCTGGATTTTATCCCACTTCCCTCCTACCCTGAATCAGGATCTGAAGACAGATAAATAGGAAACACTGTCTGCCTTTGAAGAACTCATAGTCAAGGGAGCCAGAAACGTAATATGTCAACACTGTGCAAAGTCACATCATTGACATAAAAGGTGCAGAGGTGATTCTGATAATGAAAATAGTATTTGTTGCCTGCCTACTCTGTGACTGGTACTTTATTTCTGTCTGTAACCCTGTGAAGTGGGTGCTATTATTATCCTCGTTTTATAAATGAGTAGGGTGAGGCTCAGTGAGGTTAAGTGACATGCCAAAGCTGCTAAGTGAGTAAGTGGCAGAGCCAGCATTCAGAGCAGGCAGCCCTCTCTCCTCACCACTGTATGATGCTGCCTCAGTACAGAGGGAAATCAGAGGAGGAAGTGAAGAGGTTAGGAAGGGCTTCTCAAGGGTGAAATAGAAGCTGAGCTGGAAGTGTGAGGAGGAGTTTCTCAAAAACCTGGGGCAGGCAATTGCCCTCCGAGGCAAAGGAAACAACCTGAGGCCCAGAGGGACCTGAGGCCCAGAGGCGTGAAATGAAATGGCATATTTGATGAGCTCTGAAAAGTCTGATGGTGCTAGAGCACAAAGGGGGAGGAGAGGGCAATGGGTAGGAGTGGAAGGGTAAGCTGCGCCTGAATAGGTCGGGTAGAGTATGGAGTGCCAGGCTGCAGAACTGATGACAGCCCTGCAAGTCAGCCCTGGGTCTCCGTGGCTCTGCTGACCTCAGCAGCCTCAGGGCTGAAGCTCTGAGCTCCATCTGTCTCTCTTACGGCAGGAGAGGTGCTGAGAGGGGACCGGATTGTCAACACCCCTTTCCAGGTTCTCATGAATAGCGAAAAGAAGTGTGAGGTTCTGTGCAGTGAGTCCAACAAACCAGTGACCCTGTCCGTGAAAGAGAGCCGGCTCGTGGCGGAGCGGATCACGGAGGACTACTATGTCCACCTGTAAGTCGTCCTCTGCTGCCTGCCATCCTCGAATTCACATTGGGGAGGGCACTGATGGGAGAGGCGGTTCAGAGGGACTGAGCGGGGCCTTGGGTTTCCAGCATTGCCGACAACCTGCCTGTGGCCACCCGGCTGGAGCTCTACTCCAACCGCGACGGCGATGACAAGAAGAAGGAAAAAGATGTGCAGTTTGAACACGGCTACCGGCTTGGCTTCACGGATGTCAACAAGGTAGAGTGTCTTGGTGTGCTCAAAGGGCTGGAGAAGCCACAACCTAAAGTCACGAGCACTTGGGACCACTGAGGAGGAAGAAATATTTAGCTCTGGGGCTGGCTGAGGCAGATTCCTCCAGGCGCTCTTGGGCAAGGCTCTTGCAGATGCTACCCAGGAGGTAAAAGGCACAGTCGCTAAAAACCTCAGTTTCTAAAAAAAATTCTGAGGACAAAAACATTTCTTTTGAGGTACAGTCCCTGTCATCAAAGGGCTTTTATCCTAATTGGGAAAAGACTGACAGTGTAAGACCCTGAATCTTAAGTCCCATACCTTTCTGACCATGTGCCACTGCCATGACAGTTAATGCCAAAGCCGTTCAGAGGGAGCTTTGAGATTGTCACTGAGGAGGTGGGCCTTAAAAAACAGGCTTGAGCTCAGTGGAGTCAGGGGCAGCATTCTGATTGGAGTGAATGACATGAACAGAGCTGCAGAGTGGAGACTATTCTATTCATGGGGCAAGGAGGAGTTCGGGGAGTTAAGGTGAACTAATGTGTCTTCGAAGGTGGTGACAATCAGATGATGGAAGGCCTTGAATGCCAGGCTTAGCGATGGGCTTTTGTCTTAAACCCTAGGGAGCCCTGGAGGGTTTCTGAGCATAGGAGAGCTCTGAGAGCAGTGTTTTGGGAAAGTTGGGATAGCTGGTCTATTGGACAAGGGGAGTGACCTAATACCTAGGTGGTCCCCCAGAGTGATTTTTCTGGTTGTTTCTTGGCTATTAGTTATTTTGTTTTCTCTGTTGGTCTGTTTTAGATCTACCTGCACAATCACCTCTCCTTCATCCTTTACTACCACCGAGAGGACTTGGAAGAGGACCAGGAGCACACATACCGTGTCGTCCGCTTCGAGGTGATTCCCCAGAGCATCAGGCTGGAGGGTGAGTGGGGAGGTGCGACCAGAGGGGCAGGGCTGGTGGATGGGCCTAGGCTTTTACTCCTGGGTTTTCTCACTTGATTCCTGAAATAGCTAAAAGGCCCCAATGTAGCATATGGGCCCAGCCACGGTAGGGTCACTGCATTCCCATTAGAGAAGGTAGGGTACAAGGGGAGAGCTGGCATCTGTTGTGTCCTGGCCTGGCACCTTACAGGTTTACCACCTCTGGCAACCCCCAGATATATTTGATTATATATGAGGAAGCAGAAGCTCCAAGAGGTTAGTGGCTTAGCCAAGATCAAACAGAAACTTGGGGCTTGCCCATGCCTCTCATAAGAACCAGCCAGCTCCCTCTGGGTTGAAGGGAAAGGGGCAGTGTACAGACAGCTATCGGGCAACCAGTTTCTGATTTCTTGTCTTCTGTGTGAGTGAATGGTCTAGACTAAAATTGGCCCAAGCTCAGCAGACCTGGTCCAGTCTCACCTTGCTTATTAGCACAGGGCACTCTTTAATTTAGGAGACCTAGCATTTTGTCCACAGTGGGGCTGGGTTTCAGGGCGGGTGAGGAGTTGTTGGTTTGTTTTATTTTTAAGCTGTGGAACCTAGTTTTCAAACAAAATCATACACAGAGGCCTCAAATAAAACATCCTGTACTTTCCGAACTCCATACTGCCTCTCCTTTGTGAGTGTCATGAGCACAGCTGGACATTTTTATCTGATTATTTTGACATCATCTGTCCCCCATTGCCTGTTGGAGGTTAGAGACCTGTCTCCTTTTCTCATCGTTTTATCTCCAGCACAATACCTGGGATATAGTAGGTGCTTGTGATATGTTTTTTGGTTGATTAAATGGATAGATAACAGGATGAATGAAAGAGGCTTCTGAGTGGATTACTAAAGTACCAGAACTTTGGGGACTCAGTGAATGAGTAAACATATGATAGACTGAGCCCATGTTGTTTTGCATGTGAATAGGACTGATTGAATGAGTAAATGAATGCTTGAATTGCGTGAAGGAAGGTTGATTGATTAAATGAGGGGCTCAGACCCCTCCACACACACACCTAAGGCCCTTTGGAAGGTGAGAGCTGTTCTCACAGCCTCCACTCAGACCTGGGTCCCAGCAGCATGCCATCCCCTCAGGCAGCTTCTGAAGGCACCCCCCAGACAGCCCTTGGGTAGTAGCAATGGCCCCCCACAGAAACAGACTGAGTCTCTATCTCTCACAGACCTCAAAGTAGATGAGAAGAGTTCATGCACTCTGCCTGAGGGTGCCAACTCCTCGCCCCAAGAAATTGATCCCACCAAGGAAAATCAGCTGTACTTCACCTACTCTGTACACTGGGAGGTGAGAAGGGGCTGAGGCCACAACAGGGGAGGAGGGTTCTGGTCTGGGCAGGAGTTGTTTAGCAGGAGGCTTGACTCTTAAGTGCTTATTCCCCCCACCAGGAAAGTGACATCAAATGGGCCTCTCGCTGGGACACTTACCTGACCATGAGTGATGTGCAGATCCACTGGTTTTCTATCATTAACTCCGTTGTTGTGGTCTTCTTCCTATCAGGTGAGAGATCTATAGGTCGGAGGGTTGAGAGGACAAGGAGGTGAGGGATAAGGGGCTGAGGCATCACATCACTTAAGGGGGACTTCTGGGGTGTTCTTAGGGCCAAGCATGGATCAAAAATGGGCCTCAGGGCTCTGTGCTAGGCATCAGGTACACAAAGGTGAACAAGATTCAATCTCTACTTTGGAGAGCTCCTAGAGGGGATGGATACATCTCATGCATACATTCAGTCAGTAAGACTTTGTTGCACATTCTGTGCAGGTGCTGTGCCACGTGCTGGGAATATGGTGGTGAGCAAACCCAACCCAGTCTCTGGCCTCAGAGTCTATATTCTGGTGGTGGAAGAGACAAAAAAGCAAAGAAATAGTAATCAGTGACATGAAGCAGATAAACAAGGTGATCATATACACAGCTGTAAGGAAAAGGTGAAGGCTACTTTAGAGAATACCTCTCTGAATGAGGAGTCACCATTGGAAGAACTAGGGAAAGGCTGGTCCAGCAGCCTGCAATGGGACAAGCCTGGCGAGAAACCGGATGGCAAGAGGGTAGTAAGCAGGGGGCAGAGTGGTGGGCAGAGGTGAAATGAAACTGATCATTTTAATATTATATGAGAAGTAAAAATGCTAGCTACTGTTTAATATAACCCAGGACCCATCTACTGTGCTTATAAGCATCTCAGTTCTCGAATTCCTGTGAGTTAAGTTAGTTCAAGTCATACAACCTATTGTCCTAACCACTATACTAGTGTGAGTAGGAGTTAATCTGGGCAGAAGGGGATTTTCAGGGTAGAGGATAGCCTGCGTAAAGGCATGGAGGTGAGAGAGCAATGCAGTGTGAAGTGATAATAAAAGCAGCAAAGAACCAGGGACGAACCCTGAATGGGTTTCCTCAGTGTTTAGACCATTGGCCCATGGACCAAAGGGTCGTGAGTTCAAGTTCCGGATTTAAAAAAAAAATAGAACCAGGGGTGAGTGAGAAGAGGGGAGCCTGGGAGGAGGGGAGGCTGGAGAAGCTTGTAGAACCAGGCCATGGAGTAGCTGGGGTGCCGTTCTGCCCATACCTATCCCAACAGCTCTTTCCTTCCTTTGTCTGGGAGGTGGCCCTCTGTTCACTCCTGCCCGAATACCTGGGATGGAGCTATACCCAAAAGAGGACCTGAGGCAGCTGATAGCCACTTCTCACATGCCAATCATCCCTCAGTGAAACACCAATCCCAGGAAGGCATGCAGCACAGAAAACTTGGTTGGCAATGCTGACAACTTCCTCTCCTATTTGTTTCAGGCATCCTCAGCATGATTATCATTCGGACCCTCCGGAAGGACATTGCCAACTATAACAAAGAGGATGACATTGTACGAGGTCTTGGCTAGGGAGGGATGGAGTTGGAGAGGGAAGGCAGAGTAGCCTGCCAGACCAAAAGGGGTGTGTGTGTGTGTGTGTGTGTGTGTGTGTGTGTGTGTGTGTGTGTGTGTGATCATTTATAGAGTAAACCTTAAAAATAGTGAAAAGCAAAAAAATGTTTATGACCCAAAATGATGGGGATAGACTCTGATTTCTAAGCATAAAAGCAATGGAAGAAATCACAGGGAGAAAACTTGATGAATTTGACATTAAAAATTTTTAAACCAAAAAAAGATGATACAGTTAAAAAACTGGTATAAAATCTCTTTAAAAATCTAAAATCTTTAATATGATAATGAACAAAGAGTTTACAGACAAGGAACTGTACATAGCTAGTAAACATGTGAAAAACTGCTCTCAAAAGTAGCTGAGAGATACTCCTAAAAACCGCAGATTCAAACAATCATGAGAAATAGTTTAGGTCCTTCAAAATACCACATATTTTTGTTTCCATAAAACTAATTTTTGGCAAGGTTAACATGAGATAGGCACCTTCTTGTACCACCCATGCCAATGTAAATTGGTAGTTTTCTGAAAAGTAATTAATTGGAAGAACATATAATACAGAACATATAATACTATAAAATAGTTGACTTGTTTTGATCCAGTAGTTCTTTTAGAATTTTTCTAAAGAAAGCATCAGAAATACAAAGACCTAGTCTAGAAATATTTATTGCAGCTTTATTTATAATTTAAATAAACTGGACATTGCCTACTGTTCCATAATGATGGATTGGTTATATTATGGTATAGCTGTACAATGAAAATATATACAGACATTAAAATAATACTTCTAAGAATATTTATCGGCATGAGGAAATGTTCACAAACATCAACTGAAAATAGCAAGTACACAGTAAATATACTATGATCCCAATTTCAAATTATATATACACAGATACATAAAGGATTAAAGGAAATATATCAAAACAGTGGTATCATTAAATGTATAAATCATTTTATTTTCTGTATCTTTTTAAGTCTGAGTTTTATATCTTTTGTTCAGTTTTTCTAGATTTTTAAAATTTTTTCTATAGTACACATCACTTTTTTTTTTAATCTTCGTATATTTCTCCATTGATTTTCAGAGAGCGTGGAAAGGAGGGGAGAAAGAAACACCTATGTGAGAGAGACGCATTGATTGGTTGCCTCCTGCTCTCTGACTTGGGCCTGGGATCGAACCTGCAACCTTGACCAGAATCAAATCCTCAACCCTTTGGCTCTGACCACTGAACCAAGCCAGCCAGGGCTTTTTGATCATTTGATTATCATGCCATATACCAAAATTTTTTTACATTTTATACAAGTCAGAGCACATATTATTTTTATAATCATTAAAAAATTAATTGCTTATAAATCTCACCACCCAAAAGTTATCACAGTTCACATTTTTGTATGTTGATGATTACATTATTTTTCCATGCATAAGGTTTGTGGAATTTAGGGAGATTTTCTCTTTATGTAGCTGTAGGCTTTATGTTTGTGTCCTCCTTGTACCCTGTGACATTTCTCTGGGAAGCACTGTATCGTGTCGCTTACACTCCTGTGTCAGAGTGGAGCTGATTGACACTTGAGGGACCCTCATCCCTAGTCAGAGTGGGTCCTTGGGGGTGATCCCTACAGGAGCTACCTATACCAGAGCCAAAGACGCAGCTGCATTTTCTGGCCCTTTGCTGTAGGAAGACACCATGGAAGAGTCTGGGTGGAAGTTGGTGCACGGTGACGTCTTCAGGCCACCCCAGTACCCCATGATCCTCAGCTCCCTGTTGGGCTCAGGCATTCAACTCTTCTGTATGATCCTCATCGTCATCTGTGAGTGGGCCTGGTGTGGGAGGCTGTCACCAGAGCAGCATGGGCTGAGTCTGAGAGAAGGGTAGGCTTTTCTTCCTGGAGAAAAAGGCATGTCAGCATCTCTGGGCCAGATGGAGCTGTCCATCCTAGCAGAAAGGCTAGGTCCTCTCAACCCCAGGCCCTGGTAATTTGATGCTCGACAGAGCTTTTCAGCACTGTTTATAGCCCACCACGTCCACTATGTCAGTGCTCTGAGGTTGGCCTCCTTTTGCAGTCAGGCATGAAGTGATTTACCAAGTCAGGACCAAAATGAGGGCTGGAATCAGATCTTTTTTTTTTCTTCTCAAAAATAACCCCCAAAAAACTAATATATAGTAGTTATAGACAGTTCTGAAGTCAATCTGCCTAAAAATTTAAGATTTTATCCAACTTTTTTTTTTCTTTTAGAGAGAGAGAGGAATGGAGAGGGAGAGAGAGAAAAAGAGAAACATCGATGTCAGAGTGAACATCGATTGGCTGCCTCCTACACAACCCTACCAGGGATTGAGCCCAAAAACCCAGAATGTGCCCTGACCGGAAATCAAACTGGCAACCTTTTGGTGCACAGGATGACACCCAACCAACTGAGCCACACCAGCCAGGGCTATCCATCTTTTAATTGACATAAAACATTATAGTTTAAGATGTATGAATAATGATTTGATATGTGTATGTGTTGTAAAATGATCACCACAATAAGTTTAGTTAATATTTAATATCTATCACCTCTCATGGTTCTTTTTTTTTTCTTGTGATGAGAACTTTTAATATCTAAGCTCTTGGCAACTAATCTGCCTAAATTTGTATCTCAGCTCCAAGCTTTGTGACCGTGGACAAGCTTTGTGATCTTAACTTCTGTGAGCCTCAGTTTCCCCAGCTAAGAAATTGGGAAACTAGCCTCCACCTCACAGGATTGATAAGGCGGATTTAGTGACTAGCATTCATAATGCTCAGCTCAATGCCTGGTTGGTTGCAAGTCCCCTGTGGGCTGAAAGCTACAGCCCTCTGAAGCCCAGCTAAGTAAAGAGGAAGGGAGTATACTTATCTTACTCCATCTGCCCAAGTCCCTGTCAGCCAGCCTGGGATTGGGGGTGGGGGCCTGGCTATCGATCAGTCACTGACTTTCTCCTCCGTCCACTCCCTCCATAGTTGTGGCCATGCTTGGGATGCTGTCGCCCTCCAGCCGGGGAGCTCTCATGACCACTGCCTGCTTCCTCTTCATGTTCATGGGGTAGGTGTGTCTGAGCGGGCTCCGGGGGCTGGCACACGCCAGCTGCGCTCCAGCTAATAGGTTCCTTGGTGTGGATCCCTGCTGTTTCCCACAGAGTTTTTGGTGGATTTTCCGCTGGCCGTCTGTACCGCACTCTAAAAGGCCATCGGTGGAAGAAAGGAGCCTTCTGTGTAAGTGTCCTCAACCTCCTCCTGGTGTTGGTGGGGAACTGAGAAGTTTCATCCTGGTTTCCTCAGGAGCAGTGTCAGCAGGCCCTGGGAAGGTTTTAGGGCCAGAGGCTGAGCAGCAGCATGATGGAGCAGGAAGAGTATATCCTGAGGGTCAGGAATGCTGGGCTCGTGCAGCAGAACCTAGGGCCTTAGTTGCCATATAAAATGAGAGGATTGAGTTTAGGTGATTTTTAGCCTACTTAGTCTGATGTCTCAAGCAAGAGAAGAAATAGAGGACTCAGAATAACTGAATTTAGCCATCAAGCTTAAGTGTAAAAGTTTAAGGGCAAACACTGGTCAGGGCTGCGGGGAGTAGTACATCCTGCCCAGTGGTGCAGAGGGGCAGAAGCCAGGCCCCTTGTCACAATTAGTCTGTTTTCCAGACTTTGGTCCTTTGTTCCCCTTCAGTGAGGATAGCTCCTGCCCTCTCTGTCCTCCACCAGGACATAGAAATTGAAGGATGCTTAGGAGCCAACTCTACCTCCCAGGGAGCCCTGAGCCCTTCTTCCAGAGCTAATGAGGTCTTTAGGGGACCAGGAAGAGCCTTGGTGTCAAACTCGGAGAAGCCTTTAATCCCAGCATTCTGAAATAACATAGAAAGCTGTGGGGGAGGGAACTCAGATTGTCTCAGAGCTCTGGCTGCCACACCCTGGCACATAGTAAACCCTGAGTATAGAAGAGCTGTTACGATTATTCTAGAAGGATCAAAAAAGGTCCAGAATCCTTAGTAACATCAAGTGTTTTTCTCAAGATACTGTGTGATCTACAGAAGCGTAAAACCCTGCCCTCTCATCCCCTGGTGAGGTCTCCCACCAGATACCCTCCAGGAGCTCCATCAGTGGGTCTCACACCAATCCCAGTCTCTCTTCCCCCAAACCCATTCCTTGCATCTGGTGGCAACACCATTCACCCCGGTGACCACCTTCTCCTCAAATATCAAGTGTTGAGGGTTTTCCTGCCAAATAGTCCATGAGTTCCCTCCCATCTCCATCTCCAGGTTTCTTGCCCAAGTTTAGGCATCTTTGCCTCTGGCCTCCACCCTTGACTATCTGTGAGGCCTCCCTGGTCTCCCTGTGACTTTCTGAGCCTTCCCTGATGTTCTAACGTGTTTGCAGATGATCAGTGCGGGTATATGATTGCTTATTTCTCCTCCAGCTTCTGCCATCACCTCTGCCTAGGTACACCACCCTCTCACTCACCTCATCCTTTAAATTTTTTAAAAAGAATAGTTTGTTGACTTTTTTTTTTAGAGAGAGGGGAAGGGAGAAAGAGAAACATCAATGTGAGCGTAACATTGATTGGCTGCCTCCTGCACGCCCCCGGGGATCGAGCCTGAAAGCATGACCTCCTGGTCCTTAGGTCAGTGCTCAATCACTGAACCACACTGGCTGGGCTAGACATATACATTTTGTAAAAGTTTTATTCATTTATTTAAAAAAAAATTTTTTTTTATTGATTTCAGAGAGGAAGAGGGAGGGAGGGAGGAGGAGGAGAGAGAGAGAGAGAGAGAGAGAGAGAGAGAGAGAGAAAGAGAGAGCACACAAATCATTGACCGGCTGCCTTCTGCACACCCCCTACTGGGGATTGAGCCTGCTACCTGTCATGTGCCCTTGAATGGGATCTAACTTGGGACCCTTCAGTCCACAGACGAACACTCTATCCACTGAGCCAAACCAGCCAGGGCTATTCATTCTTTATTCAACAAATGTTTATTGAGCAGCTGCTGTGTTCTAAGTGCTAGGATTACATCAGTGAACAGGAGGGCACACTCCTCCTCAGCCTATGGTGTAGGCAGACACTGATTAGGTTACAACAATATGGAATTACAAACTGGTATGAGGACAAGGAAGGGGCTGTTCAGGAATCTAAGAGGACAAAGAACATGAGTCCTGCCTAGTCTGGGAATCAGGAAGTGCTTTCTGGGGGGAATGATTCTTGAGTCCTAGAGGACAGGGAGGGACTGAGAACCTGTAGTCTGGGGGCCCCACTGGGACAGCTGGGAGCTCCCTAGATGAAGCTCCCCAACCTGGCTCCTCTTGCTTCCAGACAGCGACACTGTACCCTGGCGTGGTTTTCGGCATTTGCTTCGTATTGAATTGCTTCATCTGGGGAAAGCACTCATCAGGAGCGGTAAGTGCCCTCCCCAGCAAGGGGGGGTTGGGCAGCTGTGCTCAGCGCTACTCCGTAAGTCACTTCCTGCTCTTCCCTTCCCTTTTCTGAGTCTTCACAAAGTTCTATTTCCAGCTCCAGGGGCTGAGGGCTAGCTGGGGTTTCCCCAGCCCTGCCCATGTTTTTGCCTGGGCCCTGGCCTTCCTGTGGGCTTTTTCAGACAGCTGACCAAAACTTACTTCTCTATAGGGAGGTGTCCATAGTCTAGGGGCCAACTGGGGAATTCCCCTTTGTCCCAACCAAGGAAAAGCTGCTTGCTGTGAATTTATTAAGTCAGTGTCCCAAAACAAGGCTTTCCTCCCCTGCAGGTTGTTTTATCCTCAGAGAGGGATCCCGCCAGCCCCCGTTGTTTCTAGCAGCTGCCCAGGACTCATTGAGTAGGATTGTGAACTCAGTTGAGGGTTGGGAGATGGGGTCTTGATCCATTAACAGGACTGTGGTAGAGGTAGGCAGGCATTTGCACTCTCAGCCACAGCAGTTAGAGCCACCGCCCCTCCTCGTGCAGGTGCTCACTAAAGGTCCTTGGGTGAGGCTTCCAGTCCAGGGTGCCGGAGGACTGGTTTCTTTCCAGTAGTCCAGGAAGCTGCCCAGGAAGAACAGTGGTGCTCTTCCTCTCACTTCCTCTTTTTTATACCTATCTTCCTTCTCTCTTTCAACATTTTTCTCCCAATAACCAACCGCTCATTACAAACACTCATTGTAGAAAATTTGGAAAGTACAGAGAAGTTAAAGAAGTCAGAAATAACCCAGAATCCAACCACCCAGAGATAAATACTATGTAGATCTTTACTATGTATTTTTTCAGTCTTTTTCCTCTTCTTAGATTTATTTAAAATCGAAGAATGTAATTTAAAAATTATAAAATAATAATAGCAAACATTTATAAGATGCTTACTTTGGAATAAGTTCTATTTTAAATAGTTGACATATATTAATTTCTTTTTGCATGATTCTTTTTTTAATTGATTTTTAAAAATATCTTTTATTAATTTTTAGAGAGAGAGGAATGGAGAGGGGGAGAGAGAGAGAGACATCCATGAGAACAAAGCATCAATCAGCTGCCTCCAGCACACCCTCGACCTGGGATCAACCGTGCACCCCGATCAACGGTGCATAGGACAACACCCAACCAACTAAGCCACAACAGCCAGGGCTTTTTTTGCATAGTTCTTATCAAAACATAATACTTCAGGGAAGAGGATAAAGAAGAAAGTGAAAAATCCGTTTTCATCCTCCATATCCCAGCCGAGGAAGTACTAATAACTTTTTGATATAGGTCTTTCTAGGCACTTACACATATAAATATTGGGTATTTTTATTAAAATGGAGTGCTAGACATACAGTTTTATAACCTGCTTCATTTAGTTAGTAGTATATTGTAGGGTTCTATTTTGACAAAAAATAGGGAACACACTAATTGTGCAGTGTCCTTCCCCCCCTCCGCCCTTCTTTTTCTTCACTTAACATACCAAACACATAATGTCCCTTCATTCTGGCCTCTTCATCTTCCTTCATGTCCTCAGTTTCCTCCGTCCCTGTTCTTTCCCCACTTCCTCCCTGAATGACAAGCTCTGGGATGCTGTGGTTCCGTCTTCATAGCCCAAGTGGGTTTACCATGTGCACTCCACTTTTCCCCAAGGCTGGGGTCAGCTCCAGAGCTTCTGGCCAGGAGCCCTCTGGGGTGTGTCTGTAGGACCTTCCCCATGATGGTGGCCCTGCTGTACACACCCTCTTTCCCTGAGACCCCAGAAGGTCCCCTTCCCTTTGCACAGTCTCCAGCCTGGGCATCAGGGCCTTATGGGGCCTCGTGGTGGTGTGTCCTCAGGTGCCCTTCCCCACTATGGTGGCCCTGCTGTGCATGTGGTTCGGGATCTCCCTGCCCCTCGTCTACCTGGGCTACTACTTCGGCTTCAGAAAGCAGCCATATGACAACCCTGTGCGCACCAATCAGATTCCCCGGCAGATCCCTGAACAGCGGTGGTACATGAACCGATTTGTGGGGTGAGTCTCCAGCAGGGGCCTTCTGGAATGGGTGAGGTTAACACTGCTCTTCTTAGGAGAACATGAAAGAAGGTGCCTCCCCCCAAGGATGCTGTGACTGGTGTTTTGCAGCTCAGCTGGGCCTAGTAGACTTCATGAAAACTTAGCTTCGCTCTAAGATAAAGAGGACCGAATTATAGCCAGATTTGGTGTTGGCCTAGGAACCAGGTTGGGGGAGGGGTGGAAAGGTGTGTTGACACAGGTTAAAACCATTGCTTGGACCTTAAGCAAGTCAGCCCGCCTCTCTGTACTTCAGTTTCCCCATCTATAAAACAGAGAGAATGATGCCCACCGGCTTGCCTCTCAAGAGGCTATAATGGTACAGAAGCATGCTGAAAGAATTAGAACCACCACACCCTGTAAGCTTTCTCAGTCAGGTTGGCTAGGGAGGGAGCCTGGGCTTCCAATGGCTGGGTCTCCTCCCAGTGTTAACCCTCCTGTTCTGCCGCAGCATTCTTATGGCTGGGATCCTGCCCTTTGGTGCCATGTTCATCGAGCTTTTCTTCATCTTCAGTGTGAGTAGTGCTGTCTGCTCCCCTTCCCTCCACACCACACAGCCTTTATCACCGCTAGCCTGGTCCCTTCCCCTTCACTGAGGTGCTCTGCCTCTTCCTGCCTCTGAAATTTCAGATGGGCCATTTAACCTCTTGGAGCCCCCATTTTTCACCCCGACAGGATAATAGTCCTTCCTCTTAGGATGGCTTGGAAGGTCAAATGAGATACGGCATGTGTGCAGGGTCTAGTGTGGGAGGATTCAGTGAATAGAAGCTGCTTCAATAATACTGCAGTCAGTCACCACTATTTTTAATATTGTTGCATCTGCTTTGATTTCTGGGTTCCTATACATATTTACCTAAGTTACTCAAAAGACTCAGGAAGTAGAGGGAATGAGGCCTGTTTTCAGGATCATTGTGAAGCTGGAATATGATGTCTGTAAAAAGCAGGGTGCTTGACAGTCAGAAACGCTTGTTAAATTGTAGCTGTGGCTGTGATGACGATTGCTCTTGTCCCAGGCGTGCGAAAATGAAAATTGGCAGTAGAACTCTTCACAGCCATTGAAATCTGTCTCACCTAACTTGATGCCCAGCACAGAGGGTACCTTGCACCAAGTCAGTGCTGGACAAGTATTCGCTGCTCTGGAGTGGCCCAGCCCCTCCCTGCTGAGATCCCCTTGCTCACCCAGCCCTACCTAGGAAAGGGGTCAGAGAATGGGTTCCCTGCCAGCACAGCCACCTCAATTCTCTTTGTGTGACCTTGGGCCAATCGCCAGCCTCACTGAGCCTTGACTTCTTTAACTGTAAAAGTCCACACTTTCATAGGTTCATATGTGAAGATGTCCATGAAGCTTGTAGCTTGCCTGCCATGTGGTAAGCTACCCCTGAGTGGTGGTGGCTGCTATGTAATTTTTCAAAAAAAATATATTTTTATTGATTTCAGAGAGGAAGGGGAGAGAGAGAGAGAGAGAGAGAGAGAGAGAGAGAGAGAGAAGAGACAGAAACATCAATGATGAGAAAGCATCATTGATTGCTGCCTTCTGCACGCCCCACACTGGGATTGAGCCCACAACCCGGGCATGTACCCTGACCAGGATCGAACCCTGGCCTGCTGGTTCATAGGTTGACACTCAACCACTGAGCCATGTCGGCCGGGCTGCTATATACTTTTGACAAGGGTGTGATGCAGCTTTCTACAAGCTTCAGTGTTCAGGGTAAAGCCCACCCATCGTAGGGTCAGCCATGCCCCAGCCACTCCCTAAGAATAGGCTGGCTCACCCTCTGCTCCAGGGAGGAGGGCCAGTGAGAACCATATGCCAGGCACATAGACCCCGATGGCATTGTGATGATATCTCCATTCCTGCCCTGGTGACAAGTGGTATGCCAGTCCTAACTGAGAGCTAGTGTCCTGAGAGCAGGCAGGGTAAGCCAGGGGAAAGGGCCATTGGGTGGAGGCAGGCTAGCTGAAGGCTGGCTGTGATATGTCTGCAGGCAATCTGGGAGAATCAGTTCTATTACCTCTTTGGCTTCCTATTCCTCGTCTTCATCATCCTGGTGGTGTCCTGCTCACAAATCAGCATCGTCATGGTGTACTTTCAGCTGTGTGCAGAGGTAAGGGGCATGGGGCCAGGAGTTGGGGTGGGGAACCTGGGTCCAACATTGAATGGGTCACTGAAGCTGTCTGGGTTTCCCATGTTCCCCCTTCTGGCCATGAGGTTTCGGGCAGATATATCACTTCCTCTCTCTGGGCCTCCATTTATTCAGTGGGCTCCTTCATTAGTAGCTCTGGTTGCAGTTGCTTAACCTCTCTATGTGTTCCTAATGTAACAAGGATCGCAGTAGGACCTGACTCAGAGTGCCGCTACAATGATTAAACTGGGCTGATTCACATGTATCACTTAGAATTGTACCTGGCACATGGGGAGCATTTGCTCACGACATGTTAGTTGTTATTACTATTCTTTTGTTGTTGATTTTTTTTAAATTAAGGTATATTTTATAAACAAGGAAGTTCACCCTTTTCAATGTGCCTTTGAAAATGCATACAGTTGTGAAACCACCATTTCAGTCAAGATATAAAACATTCCCATCGCCCCAAATATTACTGTTCTTACCCAGAGTCTTTAGCTCCTTGGGCAACTATGAAACTTGGGGAAGAGTTCTGACCCCTCTGTTTCCTCCTCAGGATTACCGCTGGTGGTGGAGGAATTTCCTAGTCTCCGGGGGATCTGCATTCTACGTCCTGGTCTATGCCATCTTTTATTTTGTTAACAAGGTACCACTCTTATTTTGTTAACAAGATCCCTTAGCCCTTTTAGGGAAGGATAGTGGAGAAGAGAGTGCTGGGAAAAACTCAAGTGTCTGAATCTTACTTTCCCATCAACAGTGGGACCAATGCCAGTATAGAACTGTCTCTGCTCTAGAACATGTATCTTTTTAGGAAAGAGAATCTATGTCTGTATTTTTGGAAGACAAAAGCTTTCAGAATATATAACCATGAGACTATTGCATGAAAAGCCTGTGACATATAGCCAAAAGGATACTTAAAAGAAATATATCACCTTACAATGCTTTTAATAGTAAAAAGAGACACTGATGATAACAGTATTCACCTCAAGAAGCTAGAGAAAAAGAGAACGTGAAAGGATAAAGAGGATAAATGAAAAGAGTTAGTAAAGATAAAAACAGAAAATTATGAAATAGCCTTGAGCACCCAAATTTACGACCTCAGGTGTCCTGTCTCTGGATGCTTCCTTCCCTTCTTCATTCAAGTACAGTTCAGTCCTTCACAATAAGGTCAGGACGGGCCACGGCTTCGTCTGCATCGCAGATCGTCTATGCTGTGTGAGCCACATAGGTAAAGTGTGAGCGAATGAAAGGGAGCCTGGCTCACCCGACTCCGGTACATTGTGTTTGCTTGGCTTCAATCTGCTGGCAGGATCTTTCCACAAAGTAGAAAGTTGACCCTTGGCAGCCCTAGAGGCTCCTTTTTTTCAGCTTTGCAGCCCTAGAGCTAAAAGAAAGTCTGTCTTCTACCATCATATTATCAATCCCTAAGGGAAAACTGTTATTGGCCCAGGTTACATGCCATCCCCTATTGTTCCTCAGGTCCAATAGGATGGCTTACACTGACTAGCTTAGGTTTTATACTAGGAATGACAGGCCCAACAGGACCACAGAGTGAGGAGTGGGTACTCCAAAACACCGGGCAGAAGGAAGACAGGAGACAGTGTTGGGCAAGCAAATCATAACTATCATAGCCTCCTACCAGGCCCCCTGGAGTCACAGCATAGTCTCCTGTCCTTCCTTCCTCTGCCTCGTTCTTTCTTCTCTGTTCTAAAAACTTCCTCCTCCATCCCCAGAGCCTTCCTTGTCTGTAAAATGATGGCCTTGGCCTGTCTGAATTTCAAAGGACCCTTCCAGTACTGCCTTTTTGCCTCGTCCCTTTCCTGGTTTTACCCCTGGATTTACCGCTCCCCTGTCCCCTGTCCCCTGCCCCCACCTCCCATCACCTTCATCCTTTCTCCAGCCACAAGAAAGGCTATAAAAGGAGAGGTGTGGGTAGAGCCTGAGAACGTGGACTTCACCTTCAGTTTGAGAATGTTTGACCTCAGGAAGGTCTCAAAACAGTGACCTTATGCCCAGCCAGAGAGGCTCAGTTGGTTTAGCATAGTCCTATACACGGAAAGGTTGCCAGTTCAACTCCTGGTCAGGGCACATACCTGGGTTGCCAATTCCATCCCCAGTTGGAGCACATATAGAAGGCAACTGATTAATGTTTATCTCTCTCTTTTTTTCCTCTCTCTTTCTCCCCCTCTCTCCCTTCCTCCCTCCCTTCCTTTCTCTCTTCCTTTCTCTCTCTCCAAACATGTTGGTAAATGATTAAAAAATTTTAAAAATAGTCCCTGGCTGGTGTGGCTCAGTTGGTTGAGTGTTGTCCCGTGCATTTCAATCCATCAGAATTGAAGGTCATCCATTCAGTTCTGATGGATGTTTCTCTCACACCAATCTTTCTCTTTCTCTCTCCCTCTCCCTTCCTCTTTCTCTTTAAAAATAAATAAATAAATAAAAACATCTTTAAAAAACAGAAAAACAAAAACAAAACAGTGACTTTATTGTTTTCTTCTGGGCTCCTGGCATTTTGTGACCATGTGTCTGTCCATGAGCCCTAGAGCAGGCCCCATGCAGGTCCTACCTAGTATCTGGGCAGATCTTGATACCACGGTTCCAGATTAGCTCCACTTGGCCCAGCACATACCAGCACAACACAGATCCTTGGCCTCCCTGCTCAAGCTTCAAAACTCTACAGAGGAGTCCAAAATGCTCCAAGATAAAATCCCTGTGAGGTGTTAAAAAAGTGACAGTAGCCCTAGCTGGTTTGGCTCAGTGGATAGACCATCGGCCTGGGACTGAAGAGTCCCAGGTTCGATTCCGGTCAAGGGCTTATGCCCAGGTTTTGGGCTCGATCCCCAGTAGGGGGCATGCAGGAGGCAGCCGATGGATGATTCTCTCTCATCATTGATGTTTCTATCTCTCCCTCTCCTTTCTTCTCTGAAATAAATAAATATATATATATTTTTTTTTTTAAAAGTGACAGAAGCATTTTGAGGAAGAGAGGGCTGGAGGCTGGGGCAGGCATATGGTGGCTCTCTGGTCCTTAAGCTGGGACTCTGAAACACCTCTCCTCCCCCATTCCCTGTCTGCTACTCCAGCCATTCAGGAGTCTCACTGTACTGTTCTGGGAACTGTGGAGGGTAAAGAAGAGACAGAGCTGTATCTATTTGTACTGCATCTGGTCCTCGCCCCTGAGTCACACCTGTCTTCCAGTGAGCTCCTAGGCCTTTCCCTGAGAGACTCCTGGCCCCTCTTACCCCAGCCAGAAATGGCCTGGGTCGATAGAGTTGGGCCTTTGACTCCTAGCACTCTAGCCCCAGGTTCAAATCCCAGTTCCTTCTACTTCTTGGCTGTGTAACTGTGGGTGTTGTTTAACCCCTCATGCCCCATCTGTAACATGGGCTAACAGCCTACCATGGTGATCATGAGAATCCAAGGCAATGCACGGGCCCTAGCATGGAAGAAGGTTCACTGTGACTGTGGGCCCGTCTGCTCCTTGCTGCCTATCTGGAGCAAGCCCCTTTTCCTGCCAAGCTTGCCATGAAATTATGGGGGTGGGGGGCAGTTGGCCGTGGCAGGCTGGCACTAAGCATCCACCCCTCTCTTTTCTCCCCTGCTAATGCCCCAGCTGGACATCGTCGAGTTCATCCCCTCTCTCCTCTACTTTGGCTACACGGCCCTCATGGTCCTGTCCTTCTGGCTCCTCACGGGCACCATCGGCTTCTATGCAGCCTACATGTTTGTCCGCAAGATCTACGCTGCTGTGAAGATAGACTGATGGGGGTGGACCATAGCCATGCCCACTCCGTCCATGGACAGGAAGCACCCTGCGTGGGGAGCTGCAGGCACGCAAAATAAAGTAACTCCTGCTTGTTTGGAATGTAACTCCTGGCACGGTGTTCCTGGATCCCAGGGCTGCGGGGGGGCGGGAGGACCTGTAGATAAATCTTGCATTTTCCTCCATCATCTTATTCCAATTCTGTGGGGGATGAGGTTTTTTGTGGATCATTTTTTCTTCAGTACTAAGAAAGTTCCCTTCAGTAGGAACTCTGGGACCCGTTCAGGTTTATTTTTGGTTAGGGGTTTTTCCCTTTTTTCTTTTTTTTTTTTTTTAACAATGGATCCAGCATGGATAAATCCACCAAGACACTGGGTTTTGGTCACTGTCTCCACCTCAGTTCCTCAGGGCTGTTGGCCACCCCACGACTAACTGGAAAAGGAAACACCAGGCCTTCTGGGACTTCAGTGAGGTTTCCAAGCCTCTCACCGTCCATCCTCGCCATTGATGCCGTGACAAGCACAGCTCTAGCCCGGACATGCATCCTCAGTGCCAACCTGCCTCTACCAGCCACTTTCCCTCCCTCTTCTCACCTCTCCAGCCTTCTCCTGGGGCTGCCCAAGGCAGAGCTTCTAGCCAGGCCTCTGGGTCGCCTTGTCACCAGGAGCAAGTCCAGTCTTGGTTGCTACAAGGACCTCCCTGGAAGTACTAGTGAGCAGTGGGAATTTGCTGGAGCAGAGAAGAGACTTGCAGCGAACTATTTCTGTGCCAAGAAATCCTGGATCCAGGGCCAGGTATTTCCAAAGCCAAACCAAGTATATCCATGTCTGTGCCTGGGCTGAGGGTTTTCACCCTTTAGGATTTCTCCCAGTCCCTTCCTCAGGGGGTTGCTGTTCTTGCAAAGTGTGCTGGTGGTGGGGTCTCTCTTCCCCCACTTCGAGCACAACAAGGCCTGGAGACTTCAGATCCCTTCCTTTAGGTGGCTGGGGAGAGGCGTTCCCTCCCTGACATCCCCAGCCTTAGTGCCCATGCACAGCTCTTTTAGCCAACCCCATTCCCCTCCCCCTCCCATTTGAGTTCTTGCCTCCTTTGAGGGTCACCCAGAAAACTGATGGTGAAAAGGAAATGGAAGGTAAGTTCTGTCATTTCTTCCCCAATTCCCAGGAATAGGCAAGGAGCCAGTTACCCCAAGTTAGAGATAACTAACATGGCAGATCTGGCTCCTTTATCAACACCCACTCTTGGGGCCAAGTCTTCCCTCCACCCCCACTGCCCACCCACTCTGTGCATGTCACTTTCTCTTAAATTGCAAGAGACCAAACCCACCCTGGGATTAGGGTTTAAGTAACAGCCACTCACCCTTGCTCCAGCCCTTTAGGACTCCCACCACAAGACAAAGCTCAGGATGCTGGTTAAGCTAGGAACACACTCTACCCCCTTCCCCTCCCAGGTTATTCTCAGAACGGCCCCTACCAGCTCCACCAATCAAACCAGTGAACTTCTCAGCCTTGCCTCACAGTGACTCCACAGTGCCAAGTGGCAGCCACCAAGAATCAGGTTGAAGAAAAGGGAACTCAAGCAGTAGAGAATGATAATGGAATCTTGTTTATTCAAATCTTGGATTTCTTTTTCCCTAAGCGATTCTCTTTTGGGGGGAGTAGGGAAATGGACTCCTCATAAAGGATTTAAACATCATCAATTTTTCTGACTTTTTTAATCATCATCATTATTATTTTTAATTAAAAATGCCTGTATGCCTTTTTTTTTTTTTTTTTGGTCCAATTGTAAATAAATATTCCATTGTCCTGTTGTCATGCCTCTTGAATCTCTTGCAAGCATTAGGGGTCTGAGGTGAGGCAACTTCTCCAAGTGGGTTGAGCTGAGTGGTTTCCCTCAAAGCTCAGTCTCATGTCAGGCTAGCTAGAGTTAAGGCCACTGTTGTTCCCCTACTTGGTACAAGTCCATAGCTTCTCCCATCTGCTCATCCCCTCCATTCTGAATCACAAGTATTTGCCCCTCTGATCCCACAAGTAGGAAATGGTATTTAACTGAGCTTTGGTAGCAGTGAGACCTGATTTTAGATTCCCAGCTCCAATATTTTACTGTCAACTCACTTCACCTGTCTGTCATGTAAGACTCCTTTAATTGCAAACAGTAGAAACAAGTCAAATTGGCTTAAGCCCAATGGGAATACATTGGCTCATAAGTCACCAAGTAAAAGGATGATTTGGCTTCAGGTTTGGATAGATCCAAGGGCTCAAAATATAGCCTTAGGATTCTCCCTTTTCCACTCTGCTTCTCTCTGGTCCATTCTGTCCCATTGTCAAGAGTCTTCTTCCCTATGGGGAAGGTATGGAGGACATGGCACAGATGGCTCTAGGCTTACATTAGCTACTTTGGAAAGCCTAGAAAAAAACATATCCTTCCCTACTTAAGTATCTATAATAATAAAAGCATAATATGCTAATTAGACCAGACAGCTGAATGACCTTCCACACGAAGCCGTGGCAGCGGGGGCTGAGTCAAAGGCAGCTGGGGGCTATCAGGCAGGCAGAGTGGTTAGGGGTGATCAGGCAGGCAGGCGAGCAGCTAGAAACCAGTGGTCCTGGATTGCGAGGGGGATGTCTGCAGGGATAGGGCCTAAATTGGCAGTCAGACATCCCCTGAGGGGTCCCAGATTGCGAGCAGGTGCAGGCCGGGCTGAGGGGACCCCTGCCCCCGTGCATGAATTTTGTGCGCTACACCTCTAGTATTTAATATAAATAAATCCCAGGAAAGGTCTCTGGTGGGCCCAACTTGGATTACTGCTTGCACATATTGGACCACTCACTAAACCCAGGGGAATAGAGTATTATTATGGGCTGCATACTCCAAGGGTATTGACTATTGTGAATTTCAACCTCACCGGAATCACTTGGAATGGGTGATGAGGGAAGAATGACTTCCCAAGGTAAGGAAGGTAGAGCAACAAAAACAATAGTTGCCTATTATACCCCATCCCTTCCAACTCAGTTAATTTGCACTATTCTAATATCTTAAGGTGGAAGCTGAGGTAATTTATTTGTGGCCTCTTTTTTTCTCTAATATAGATGTTCAATGCTATGAATTGCTTCCTAAGTTCCGCTTTAGCAGCATCTTAGAAATTCTGATATGTTGTTTTTCATTGTCATTCAATTCAAGATACTTTCTAATATCTGATTTCTTTTTTGATTCATGTGTTATTTAGTTTCCAAATATTGGGGGATTTTTTTTTTTTCAGGGCTCTTTCTGTTATTAATTCTGTTTTGGGCAGAGACCATATGGGCAGAGACTTTGTAAGACTTGAACCTTTTGAATTTATTGAGACTTGTTTTATGGCCCAAAATATGATCTATCTTGGTAAATGTACAGTGTACACATAAAAAAACAGGTATTCTGCTGTTGGGGGGTGGAGTATTCTATAAATATCAATCAGGTTAAGTTGGTTGATAGTATTGTTCAACTCTATTATATCCTGACTAATTTTTATGCTTGCTTGTTATATCAATTAAAAGAGGGGTATTGAAATCTTTGACTATAATTATAGATTTGTATATTTCTCCTTGCAATTTTGTTTTTGCTGTATGTATTTTGGAACTCTGTTAGATACATATTGCCCTTTGGATCAATTTATCACTGGTAATAGTCTTTGCTCTGAAATCTACTTTGATGTTAATATAGTCAGTCCCACTCTCTTTTGACCAATGTTAGCACAATATATCTCTTTCCATTGTTTTACTTTTAGCCTATTTGCATTTTTATTTTTTAAGTGTATTTTTTATAGGCAGTGTATAGTTTGGTTTTGCTTTATTATCTAATTTTACAATCTCTGCTTTTTAAAAAAATGTCTCTATTGATTTCAGAGAAGAAGGGATAGGGAGAGAGATAGAAGCATAAATGATGAGAGAGAATCATAGATTGGCTGCCTCGGCATGCCCACAACCCTCACCGGAAATTGAACCTTTTTTTTTTTTAAAAGGTACAGAAGGCAACACTTTTTTTTTAAAAAATATATTTTATTGATTTTTTTACAGGGAGGAAGAGAGAGGGATAGAGAGCTAGAAACATCGATGAGAGAGAAACACCGATTAGCTGCCTCCTGCACACCCACCACTGGGGATGTGCCCGCAACCAAGGTACATGCCCCTGACCGGAATCGAACCTGGGACCTTTCAGTCCACAGGCCGAGGCTCTATCCACTGAGCCAAACCGGTTTCGGCCGGAAATTGAACCTTGACCTCCTGGTTCATAGGTTGAAGCTCAACCACAGAGCCACACAGCCGGACAATCTCTGTTATTTAATTGGATTGTTTAAGCCATTTATATTTAATGGGAATATTGATTTGGTTAGGTTTAAGTCTATAATCTTACCATTTGTTTCCTAGTCCTACCTGTTGTTGGCTTTTTCCTCTTTTTCTGCCTTCTTTTGGGTAAATTAGGGATGCTTTGCATTTTAATCTCCTTCATTGGTTTATTGTTTATAACTTTTTATATTTTAGTGATTATTTTAGGCTTTATAGTATATGTCTTTAACTTGTTACAGTCTACCTTTTTTTTTTTTTTTTTTTTTAGGGAAGAAGGGAGAGGGGGAGAGAGAAACATCAATGATGACAGAATCATTGATCGGCCGCCTCCTGCAGGCCCCACACTGGGGATCAAGCCTGAAACCCGGGCATGTGCCCTGACCAGGAATCAAACCATGACTTCCTGGTTCATAGGTTGACTCTCAACCACTGAGCCATGCTGGCCAGGCCAGTCTACCTTTAAGTGTTATTATACAACTTCATGTATAATATAAGAAGCTTACAATAGTACTAGAGGCCCAGTGCATGAATTCGTGCAGGGGTGGGGTGGCCTGCAAGGATTGGGCCCCAGCTTGCACCCCCAGCCTTGCAGCCCCAGCTCATGCCCCCAGCCTCGCAGCCCCACAGCCCCACCTGGCACCCCACTGTGGCCTGGTGCCGCCTTCTCACCTGCTCCACCATCTCACCTGCGGGATGATCAATCGGGGCTGGGCCCCCCTGCCCAGCTCCCTCAGCACTTGGGAGCCTGGCAGCGGCCCCGCCCCCCACCACTGCCGCTGGTTGCAGTCTGCGGGGCTATGGGTGGGACAATCGGGCCCCCTGCTCATACCTGCCTTGGCCTGGCATCGCCCGCTCACCTGCTCCACAATCCCGCCACAGTCTCATCGGGGCCAGCAGCACCTCCACTACCACCTGCTGCCAGCACAGTGTCACTGATGCCCGCCATATTCCGTGCCGCCCCCTGATGGTCAGCACACATCCCAGTGAGCGGTCAAACTCCCGGTCAAACAATTTGCATATTAGGCTTTTATTATGTAGGATACTTCCATGTCTACCTTCCCAGCCTTTATAGTATGGTTGCCATTCCTTTTTACTTTTATATATGTTATAAACCTCATAATATACTTTTGCTCTTTTATTTAAACAATTGTCTTAAAAGAATTTAAATGCTAGGAAAAAAAACTTACATATATACCCATATAGACCATTTCCAGTGGTCTTCATTCCTTTGTGTAAATTATTTCCATCTGTTACCAGTTTCCATCTTCCTGAAAGATATCCTTTAACATTTCTTGTAGTAAAGATCTGCTGCTGCTGAATTCTTCCAGTTTTTATATGCCTAAAATGTCTCAATTTTACCTTTGTTATTAAAAGATATTTTTGCTAGTTATAGAATCCTAGATTGACAAGTTTCTTTTTCTTTCCTAGTACTTTAAAGATGTTACTCTATTATCACTTATGTTGCTTCCAACAACAGATCTGATGTCCTGTGTCCTCTCTATATGTAACATGTCTTTTTTTCTGTGTTACTGTTTTTGAGCTATTTTTTGGTTATGTATGCCTTGGTATAGTTTTCTACATATTTTTTATGCTTAAAGTCATTGAGCTTCTTGGGACTGTATGTTTATTGTTTTCAGTAAGTTTGGTAAGTTTTAGATCATTATATCTTCAAATATTTTTTTCTCTTCCTCCATCTCTCCTTTCATTCAGCCAGTCTGATTAATCATATATTAGGCTGATTGAAGTTGTCCTAGCACTGATGTCCCACCCACTAATGCTCTTCATTTTCTTTTTTTATTCTTTTTTCTATGTTTCATTTTGAACAATTTCTATTGCTATGCCTTTAAATTTACTAATCTTCTGCCATATGTACTCTGCCATTCATCACATCTAGTGTGGTTTTCATCTCAGACATTATCTTTTTCATCTCTAGAAATTTGATTTAGGTCTTTTTTGTATATCTTTCCTATCTCAACTTTATATTGAGTAAAATATGCATAACATAAAATTTACCATTTTACCATTTTAAATGTACAATTTAATGGCATTAAGTACATTTGCAATGTTGTGCAACCATCTCCAAAACTTTCCCTCAAACTAAAACTCTATACCCATTAAATACTAATTCCTCTTCTCCCCTCAGCTCCTAGCAACCACTGTTTTCTCCTTTCTGTATCTATGAATTTGACTACTCTAGTGGAATCACACACTACTTGTCCTTTTGTGTCTTATTTTAGTTAGCATAATGTCTTCCAAGATTTACCCACATTGTAACGTATCCGAATTTTACTCCTTTTTAAGGCTTAATATTCCATTGTATGTGTATATCAAAATATATATATTTTCATCGACCAATGGACATTCAGGTTGTTTTCACCTTTTGGCTATTGGGGGTAATGCTGCTGTGAACATTGATGTACAAATATCTGTTCAAGTTTCTGCTTTCAGTTATTTTGGGTATATACCTGGGAGTGAAATGGCAGGATCCTGTGGTAATTCTATGTTTACTTTTTTGAGGAACCACCATATTGTTTACTACAGTGGCTATACCATTTTACGTTCCCACCAGCAATGCATAAAAATTTCAGTTTCTCTATCCTTGTCAATACTTGTTGTTTTCTGCTTTTTATAATATCATCCAAGTGAATGTTCTTATGGGATTGATTTGCATTAGTGATTAGTGATGTTGAGCATCTTTTCATATGCCTGTTGGCCATTTGTATATCTTCTTTGGAGTAATGTTTATTCAAGTCCTTTGCCCAATTTTTAATTGAGGTGTTTTTTTTATTATTGAGTTGTAGAAGTTCTTTATATATCCTGAATATTAATCCTTTATCAGATGCATGATTTACAATATATTTTGTCCCTTTGTGGGTTGCCTGTTCATTCTGTTAGTAGTGTCCTTTGATGTAATTTTTTAAAATATACTTTATTGATTTTTTGCAGAGAGGAAGGGAGAGGGATACAGAGTTAGAAACATTGATGAGAGAGAAAATCGATCAGCTGCCTCCTGCACACTCCCCACTAGGTATGTGCCCGCAACCAAGGTACATGTCCTTGACCGGAATCGAACCTGGGACCCTTGAGTCCGCAGGCCGACGCTTTATCCACTGAGCCAAACCAGTTAGGGCTCCTTTGATGTAATTTTGATGAAGCCCATTTCTATTCTTTTGTTGCCTGTGCTTTTGGTGTCATATCTGATAAATCATTGCCAAGCCAATGTCATGAAGCTTTTCCCCTGTTTTCTTCTAAGAATTTCATAGTTTTAGATATTACACTTAAGTCTTTGATCTATTTTGAGTTCATTTTTGTATGTGGTATAAGGTAAGAGTCTGACTTTTTTAAAATATATTTTTTATTAATTTCAGAGAGGAAGGGAGAGGGAGAGAGAAATAGAAACATCAATGATGAGAATAATTGATTGGCTGCCTCCTGTACACCCCCTACTGGGGATCAAGCCCACCACTTGGGCATGTGCCCCAATCAGGAATCAAATCGTGACCTCCTGGTTCATAGGTCAACACTCAACCACTGAGCCACACTGGCCAGGCCCAACTTTATTCTTTTCTATGTAGAAATCCAGTTTTCCCAGCACTATTTGTTGAAAAGATTGTCCTTTTCCCCATTGAATGGTTTTGGCACGTTTGTCAAAAATCATTTGACCATATATGTGAGGCTCAATTTAACTTTTTTAAGCTGTGGAATACAGTAGTAACTTTTAATGTTTTTATCTGCTCATTTTAACCTCTGTTTCAGTTGTGGGTTGGTGTTTATTGCTTATTTCCTCATTGTGGATTATATTGCTTGGAACTTTATAGGACTGACAATCTTTTATTGCATGCCAGATGTTGTGAGCTTTACCTTGTTAGGTGCTGAATGTTTTTGTAATCCTATAAATCTCCTTGAGCTTTGTTCTGGGACAGTTAAGTTACTGGAAATAGTCTGATCTTTTTGAGTCTTGCTCGTAAGATTTTTTAAGGCAATTTCAGAACAGTGCTCATTCTAGGGCTAGTTATTGGCCAATACTGAGACCTTTCTAAGTATTCTCCTCAATGCCCCCATGACCTTGTCCCCAGTGCCATGGCTGGTGGGAATAGAGACTATTCTATTCCCTTTCATCTTTCCTGATGGTTCTTTACCTGGCCTCAGATAGTTTCCCCACAGGCTTGTGCCGATCAGTTTTTCACTGAATATTCAAGGAGACCCTCTGCAGATCTCTAGGCGTTTCTCTCTGCAGCTCTCGTTCATTCTCTGGTGTTTTGTCCTAGGAACTCATTGCTTTGGCCTGCCTGAACTCTCTGCATTGTCTCCTCAACTCAGTGCACTGGCTTCACTTCAGTCACCCATCCTTATGCTACAGCCTAAAAACTCTCTTAGGGCAGTAAGCTAGGGCAATCACGGGGCTTACCTTGCTTGTTTACCTGCCTGGGATCACTGTCCTTTTTGGTCAATGTCCAGAGCCTGGAAAACCACTGTTTCATGTATTTGATCTGTTTTTTTTTCTGGTTGCTTCAGGTGGAAGGATAAATATGATCCCTGTAATTCCATCTTGGCTAAAAACAGAAGTCTCTACTGCCAACTTTTTTACCTGTAAGATCACAGGGTGTCTGTGAAGGACTGTATGAGTTCTGTTAAACCTACCAGACCTGAGGCCCTGAACCTAACTGTCCCCTATACCTGGGCTCCTGAGCATTAAAGAGAAAAAATCAACATGATATAGAAAAATGTTAGTTACATGCAAACAAGTGGTTAGAATAAGATGGAACTTGGAGACATTGTAGAAAATAGGTCTAGGCAAAGTACCAAAAATTAGGTACAGCGGTATAGCGGCAGATTCGGAAATTACCGAAAAATCGGTACAGCGGTCTGGTAGGGTTAAGTCAAAGGGTCACTCACACTAGGTGCTCAGTCAGTTATTCCCTCCTCACTCACCAAAGGTGAGTCTAAAGGGCCTGACTCCCAAGAATCTTAGCTTGGCAATGACTTGGCTGGACTTAAGGAGCTCTCTAAGACCAGAAACCTTGCCATTGGACCTATGCTAGCCAGAAGTCAGTACCCTCTAACCCTAAGGACCATTACAGCATGAAAGTGCCATCTTGGGGGACCCATAGAAAGGCCAAATTATGACTGTGAGCTCCTAGAGATGATGGTCCTAGTTATCCCACTAGACATTGTGGGCATACATCCATTTCACTGATGCTTGGTCCAAGCAAGTCATGGTACCATGCTCCCTCTCGCTAATAACTAATTCAAGAGTAGACATGTTACCCTGTTCTAGCCAATTACATACAAGATCTTGAAGGTCTAGAGTGGCTCCTGGGAAAGGTTCCCTCCATTTTAAGGGTGTCATGGGAAGACAAATCAGCCTTCTCTGGAGTTGCCATATCCCAAAGTGCCCCTTGGAGCTATTGCCACCATCTTGGTACCAACCTGAGAGCGGAACCAACAGAAAGGATGGCGGATCAGAGAGGAAGGCCCAAGTCCTTGAAGACATCATTGAGCTGCTGAATCAAACAGCCCCAAAGCCCATCTTACCTCTGGATGTTCAGGTAAGAAAAAAAAAGTTTAAGTCAAAGTTAAAGCTTCTGTTAGATGCAACCAAAAGTATTGTAACTGAGCCAGCCACCTGGAGAGCTGGAGATCTTATGTGGAGGGGAAGGCATCTTAAAGGGATTTTTCCTCCCTTTAAGGAATTCCAAGTTCTTGAGAGCTATCAACAGACATGTCCAAGGCCACACTGCAGAATCGGGAGCTCACAGGTCCATCAGCCTTCCAGCTGGTGCCTGCTACACCACAGCCCCATGCCCTTGAGATCCTTAGTCAGCTCTGATGCTGGGGGCCTCAAAGTTCACTGACCCAAGTCAATATTTAGTTCTCCTGTTGAGCCAGGGCAAGCAGATACGAGAGACTTCCTTTAATTTTTGTGCTGAAATCATGTCCATGGAGCAAAATATCAAAGTCCCCCAAGCTGTAATCAGCACAGTTACAGGTAACAACTAGTTGCTATCTATAGTTTCTGGACATATTTTTCTGATTGAAAAGAACTTGTTCAAAGGTCCTTCCCAGGCCAATAGAACAGGGCTGATCTCTTAGAGCAGCGGTGAGCACAACCCTGGTGTCAGAGGCTTGTGTTTGCTCTTCACACCGAAGCAGGAAGCCCCTCCTCACCACCCTGGGAGCATGTGTAAGCCAAGTGGCCATCTCTCAGTAGAAGGGAGATAGTTATCCCCTTGCCCACCTGGAAGACCCTCCTGAACCTGGAGGATGTGAAGCATTCATTTGTTCCACAGAGTTTCTGAGCCCCCCCACTGTACTGGACGACATTCTAGGTGAACACCCCTCACATAGAATAGCGTCCAGCAGTGAATATAAACAGTCCCCACGAGTGTAGAGGAAAAGGTAGATAGGTAAATAAATATACAATATAATGTCAGGTGGTCGTAAGTCTTATTATAAAACCCAAATCAGAGAAAGGGGAAGGAGAGTGAAGGTGTTTTTTTTAGAAAGGGTAGTCAGGAAAGGCTTCCCTTAAGAGATGAAATTGCAATAGATGAGCTTAGACCTTAATGAATCGAGAAGCCTGCCATGCAAATATCTAGAGAAGGTTCCAAGTGGAGGGAAGAGCAAGCGAGGTCTTCAGACAGGTTTGAAGACTAGCAGAAGGCTGGAGTCACTGGAAGGAGGAAAGCATGGGGAATGAAATTAGAGAGATGGCGAGGTCAGATCACGAGGGTCTTACAGACCATGAGAAGCATGTTGTGTTTTCCTCCTGCATCCAATCAGACCCCTTGGAGGGTTTGGAGCAGAAGAAGGACATGGCCAACACAAGGTTTAGAGAGCCACTCTGGCTGCTATACCTTAGTAAGCACTTGGTACATAGTAGGTGCTCACTAAATGTCAGCAGTTATCATTTTTTTCAGCCCCATTGGACTCGAGCTCACTGAAGGCCGAGACCTGAATAGAGCCGTCTTGTGTCCCCAGTGCCCAGTACAGAGGCGGTGCTACAATGTATGGATAAACAAATGAGTGGCTCTGGACCTGAATGAGTGAGCAAGCAGGAGTGGGTTCTGAGAATGAGACTCATGCTCCAGAAGTGCGGCTGGGACACACACTTGGCGAGGTCAGGCTCAGTGTGAAGGCAGCATGCCACTGGTCATGCAGCAGAAAGTCAGGTAAGCACTTGTTTTGGTAAGCACCATTGTCTTGGGCCTAAGGACATACAGGATTCAGCTTGGCCTAAATTTGGGCTGCAGGAACCAAAGTGCATCTACACACCAGGTAGGTTCAGGGCAGACAACCAGCTTCCAGGATTGCCAGGACACTTTGAGGCTCATGCTGGGAGCATCAAGGACAGGTATTTGGCATAAGAGAGACCCAGAGGGTGCCGCCCGCACAGGCACTGGTGTCCAAAATTAAGGTACTAGGCTGTACTTGGGAGGCGGCAGAGATTGGGGGCTAGGGCAATCATGGAGAGCTTCAGTAAGATTCAAACTGAAGATACTACAGAGCTGGTATCTTCTCTTGCCTCCAGCTGCCCTGTGAGCTCTCCCATCTCTGAACCACATTTGATCCTCTGTCCATGAGATAATACCTTAGTTTTTGCATTCAGTTTCTATTTCCAGAAAATGGCCTTAACCTACTCATCTAGCCTGCCTCTCCCAAACAGCCACACTCAGGGCCCTGAACACATCATGCATTTTTCTATCTCAGTGCCTTTGGTCATGCTGTTTACTGTCAGGAATTCCCTTCTCCTGCCCCACTTTCTAAACTACTGCCCATTCTTAAAAGCCCAGCTTTAGTGTCTGACTTCAGAGAAGTCTCCACCCTCTGGCCACACACATCACACACAGTTGGGGTGAGCTGTATGCCAAGCTGGACTTAAGTTGGGTTCTATCTCCTTGAGATGACCATTGTGTACCAGTTAGGCCTCTAGTCCCAGGGTAATTATTAGTAGTGTCCCTTTCACTCCCAGATGTGTTCCAGCTAAATGACAAATTATATGGTCACCCTTCATTGCCCCCACATTTCTCTGCCCAACTGAAATCCTTGGGTAGGAACTATGTTGACAGAGCCCAGCATAACACTCTGACACATCTGAATAGTCATTCACTCACAGTAATTTCTGAGGTGCACGTGCGGCAAAGCAGCAGACAGATAGGGATGGGGAGAAGAGATGAGAAAGGGGTAGAGGATGACTTCAGACAGCCTGGACAGGTAAGGCCTCTAAAGAAGTGTTTGAGGCCTAAAAGAATTGAGGGGGCCAGAAATGAGAACATCTGCAGAAAGTAAGTTCCAGAAAGAGAGGCAAGTGCAAAAACCTTGAGGTTGGAACGTGCTTAGTATATTTAAGGAGCAGGAAGGTGAGTGTTAGGGAAGTATAGAGGCAACTGATGGACGATGTTAGCAGGGAACAGAAAATGCTGGGCTGTATCAGCCACAATAAGGAATTAGGATTTTTTTTTTCTCCCAATGGAGGGTTTTGGACAGGGCAAGAATATGATCCAAGTTAATTTCTCCCCCAGAATGAAAGGTTTTTATTTTTTCATCATGTACACAGAAGATGAAAGTGCCATGAATCCTATTCTGATTGGACAAAGCCACCTCATGAACATTTGTTTAGAGTCAGAGATATCAGTTAGAGTGATGTCTATTACAACATGGCCCCTGGGACACAGAATCATAACCATCAGAGTTACAGATTTCTTTTTGGAGGCTATCCTCACAAAACACAGTAACAGTTTCCATTCTGAAGTCCTACAAAACCACCATTATTCAAACTACTTCTAAGTACAGGGTTATAATTAACAGGCCATAAAAATTTGATAACAATCAGGAATAGCCACATAAGTTCCCAATGGCATAAAATAATTACAATGACATTCTTGAAAATGTTCTCAACTAAAGGCAACAAGAAGGCCTCGACAGCTCAATTACCCCAGTGGGTGGAAATGGAGAAGGGGATGCATTACTTAAAAGCAGTGAAATGGAAAACATAGCATTTACTTTCTATACAAGTTTTTACCTGGACCAAGAGAACCCCTAAAGTTGCCGTGTTCTGGTAATAGTTCTTCTAATTTAAAAAAAAAAGTATTAGTGAACCAAAAAAGTTAAGAAGTCAGGGGGCTCTCTCCCTTTCACTCCATACAGCTGACTTGGGCTTCTGAGAGCACCTCTCCCCCGCCTCCGCCCTCCCACCAGCCCCCCTCATTATTTTGTGTCAAGACCTCCCCAAGTCCTGGGGAGCAGAAGACATAGCCTTCCATGGGAAGGGGCCGGGGTATTATCACCCCCAAAATAAAATGGAAACAGCCATGAAGGCCTGGAGAGGGGAACTTGGGGCGGGAGGATCCCACAGGGGGGATTGGACCTGGTGGAAGAAAGAGTTGGGCTAAAGTTAGTCTAAAAGAACACAGCATAAACAAAACAATGAGCTACCCCTGCTCCCGGGGCTCAGACCTCCTGGTCTCTGTTCAGCAGCCCTGCCCTCCCCCTTTGAAGACTCGACCTTGGTGAAGAAGGAGGGCATGGTAGCAGCCGGGACAAAGCCCAGCAGTCTATGAGCCAGCCCATCCTCTCGGGAGACAAAGAGGCAAATTAAACCACAAAGCCTGCTCCTCTTTATTAAAAAAACAACTTGCTCCTTCAATTGTTTATTTTCTGTTTCTGAGCTGTCACTTTAAAGAAAATAAATAGATGTGAGCTCTGGGCAGGTGTAGGCCCCATGACCAGAAACACCTCTTCCCCAGAACCCTCAACCTGGAAGCTAAAAACAGGTAGAGGCAAGGGAAGCTGGGTTCTATGGGAGTCCAGTGATGGGGGGTCAGGAAGGGAGGCTTCTGGAAGAGACCAGTCATTGCCCCTGCCTTGAGCTCATACCCAGATGTGCCAGAAGCAGAGTTCCTGGGGGTTTGGGAGATCTCTTGTGCATTTGCAGGTGGCCCACCTGAGTCGAAAGGCAGTCCTTGAGGTCCTTATAGACCTGGGAGCAGGCAAAAGGATTGGTGGCAAACTGGGCAAAGCTCATGAGACAGGTGATGGCCAGACATGGTAAGGTACAGCAGAGAATATTGGTAAGGTACTTCACAGACAGCGGGCTGTGAGATAGCACCAACATGGATAAGAGCAGCATGATCACAAAGAATGTGTTACCCACTGCTTCATGTCCTTGACCTCACCCATGCCCAACAGTGGTCTGCTGTCGCTGTGCCCATGCTGCCAGATGCTGAACAGTCCAGCAGTGTGGGGTAGCCTGGCCTGTGCTGGCGAAGCTCTGAAGCCCTGGAATGTCCAAGTCTGGTTGACAGCCAGCACAATGCACCCACTTCATTGTGGGTGATAAGATTCAGCTTGCCACAGCCCATGTGCATGGCCAGCATAAATATGAAGCCCAGCATATTATGGCCTTGAAGAGGCATTGGTCCTCCTAGCTATGACTTGTGGGAACCCATCTCAGAAATGGGTAGTAAGGCTAGGATCAAAGATAGGCCATGAAGGTGATGGCAGTACCGTATTTTCCAGCGTATAAGACGACTGGGTGTATAAGGTTTTCCTGGGTTAAAAAGTCGTTTTATACGCCGGAAAATACAGTAGTCCAATATATCTAATCCATTATATCTAATCCCATCAATATAGTCCAATATACCGTATTTTCTGGCGTATAAAATGACTTTTTAACCCAGGAAAATCTTATACGCCCAGTTGTCTTATACGCCGGAAAGTACGGTACATGTCTACAGCATTGGGTCTATAGACACTGTGGCATATGAGTCCCATGATGCATGAAGGCCACATGGAAACAAAAGAACTTGGCCATGAAGGTTACAGTCTTGGAGCTGCATCCACTAAATGTCTAGAGGGGCCAGAGTGTGTGGAGGAGAAAGCAGATGGCAGAGTGCCATTGTTGGCGTAAGCAGAGGTCCACAGGAGGCAGAAGGAAGTCTTATGTAGGTAGGGGCCAGGTCCCAGCGTGGGACTTAGCCACATTGGAACCCATAGGGCCTAGGAGGGGGCTCTGTGGGCCACCTTACTAGGCCTCACCTGGCTGTGTGGGGCCTATTCCCCAGTAAGCAGTACTGCAGTGGGTTGGGCCACAGATCCTCTTTAATAATCTGGGCAACCCTGTCAGCTTCTGGGAGGCTGTGCTGAGAACCTGATAAAGAAGCTTCGGACAGTCTCCCGGTTCCTGTGCACCCGAGCAGGTGGTTCCTGGCCCGGGTGCCATGGAATGCGAGTTGCAATTGACACCACCGGCCTGAGGATCTGCATTCATACTCCTTCACTGTCACCTGGTTCCGGAAGTAGGGGTTGCTCCAAAAGCAGAACTTGAACTTGCAGCCTATCCTGGCATTCCTAAGCTCCCTCATCTCCAAGTTGATCAGGTAGCAGAGCATATCTTCATCTCAACGGGTGCCAGAAAGAACTGGCCCCAGATTGGTAGGGCGCTGGCGGTGAAGTGCGGGGCTAATCATGGCTGACAGCTGCGGGTGGTTCAGGAAGGTGGTGACCCAGAAGCCAGGAATAGTCTGGATAATGAATCTAAGGACTAGGTTCATGCGCCCATACCTGCGCTCAAGCTGCAGATAGGCCCGGTTGGCCTGGGCACTCATGGCCTCCAGCTTCCAGTGGATGGCCTCCAGTGGGTCCATAACTGGGCCATCAAGGTTTAGGGGTACCGGTCCTTCCTGCGCCTCCGTCCTTCTCTGCCACCTCCAGCTTCTCTGCCACCTGCTGCTCTTGCACCTCCCAATCGGCCTCCTCCAAGAAGATGGCGCCCTCCTCAATAATCACTTCTTCCGCCTTCCCGCCCGGCTTCAGCACGAGCCCCCCCAACCCCTCTACGCCACGGGTTTTTGGGGCCTCGCCCCCAACAAGGCCGTTTTCCAGGTTATGATCAGTCGCTGCGGAGGCCGCTTCCCGACTCCCAGGACCTGGCGAGGTGGTCCCGGGGCCGGCTGCGAGTCTGGGTGCCCGCATTCCCCGGCTTCTCGGGCCCAAGCCGCCAAGGCCAGGCGTGAGCCCCCGCTCTTGTGCGGGGCCGGGCGGCAGGCGCGCGGTGGTTTCCAGGACTTAAGCACCCTCCTCCGCCTTCACCTGCGGAAGCCTCTGGCCTGAAGGGGCTCGGGGGCTCTGTCAACAAAGGGGACTCCGCGAGAGTGGCAGCTGGCGGAACGTCTGGTCTCCAACTCCTTGGCGCGCGCCCTCTTATTGGGAGGTGATTCGCTAGGGTCGCCCGGCTGAGGGAGGGGGGGCGGGGCAGAGAGGGGGAGGCGGGGGTCGCGAGGGGCCAGGTCTGGCCGAGGAGCAGGGAACTTCCCGGTGGGGATGAAACATCCGGTGCCAGACAGAACTGGCCCACTATTAGTAGGGCGCTGGTGGTGAAGTGCGGGGGTGTACCAAGCAAGGAGCAGCTCCGAGTAAGCATCAGGGGCCAAGCCCAACCCCTGGTTATAGACAGAATTTTCCATCACAGCTACCAGCCAGGCGATTACCGTTCCCCCCATCTGTGGTGGGCAGGTGGGAGTCTCCAGGTGCCCCCAGTCCTCTGCAGCTTTGGGGTAGCTGTAGGACACCTTGCAGCTTTGCACTGGATAAATTACTCAGGCATATGCAGAGGGGCTCAAGAGTATCCCTTGCAACCAAACTGCGTGCTGCAGTTGACAGTATTTGACAATTGATCAGCACATGGAGATGCTCAAACTATGTGAAGAAAGGAGAAACAAGGTCAGAGAAAAAGGATCTGGGGCAAGGGAGGGTCTCAAGTACTGCCAACCAGGGAACAAGTGGCATCTGCCTGGTTTCATCCCTGCCAGCTGGGCCCTTCTGGCCAGTAGGCTGAAAGGTAGACAATTTGACTTAGACTCTGGGGCTAGCCCTTGGCTCTGTACCAAACATTTCACAAATGTGAACTCGAGTCTGAAGTGCAGGGTCTGTGTGCTTGAATAGGTAAGAGATTGGATGGACCAGTCCCTGCAGCCCTGATCCTACAAATGCATCCGTTCCTGTGGTCTTGGCTTTGAAATGTGTAGCCTGTGGAGGTCAATATACCTATGTCCCTGTTCTGCCTTGAAGTTCTTGCCACCTCCTCCAGAAAGCCTTCATCCTCCCCTGGCACAATGGATAAGATAGTCTGAGCCCGCAGGACCATCCTGGGGCACAAACTCCCTAGAGGGCAAGGTGGATTTCATTGGGGCGCTAGCCAGAGATCTGACCCATTGAGATGGACAGTGAACATTTGTCAAGTGGAAGGCCAAAGAGATGAAGGGCCAACCCACTGCCCTTTTTACACACAACACCTGTTACACACATTAATTCTTGTTAATGCCCCTTGGACTCCTGGGTTGGACTCCAGAGTTGCACTGCTTGGCTAAGGACACTGGCTCCAGACCACAGAAAAACAAGCTCAGTCTGAACCCTGGATGGGGGGATTTTAGCACAAGTGATGGGACCCAGGAGAGTGATAACTACCTTTATTAGCGACTGGCCAAGCCATGTCAGCCTCTCAAGTTTGTCTGAACCTAATGGATCGGCACAAGTGAGCAAGGTCAGGTCCTAGCTCTGTTACTTACCAGTTGTGCACTGTGAGCAGTGGATAACATTTTTCTTGGACAACCAGTATCCATTCATTCTTCTTCATAATAGTACCTCAAATTTCCTTTGAGAAACAAAATTTTCCCGTCTCAACCTTGTCATCACTGGCTTTTGGTGACTGGTTTGGGGATAGCACAGAATCCCCTCAAGGCCAATAAGATAGGAGATGCTTACTGGGGCTTTTGTGAATAAAAGGACTCCCTTTCTCTTCCTGGTCAGCACTGTGTGAGAATAACAGATCTGGAATCATAGCAGCACTCTACTCCTACACAAAGGGACAAGCCACTTTGTAGGCCCCGAGGATGCAGTCACAACTGTGCAAGATAGGGCAGAAAGAAATCAGAATGCTCAGACCAACCTTTTGAATTGCTGGATCAATCCTAACCTAAAGACTAATCTACATTTGGCATTTTCAGTTTCATGAAATCATTAAGCCAATTTGATTTTCCTGACCTTTGCATCCAAGATTAAGTGATAATATGATGCCACTTTCCTCAAAGGCATCCTAGATCTTTTATTTCAAACTAGAAGCCCGTTGCACAAAGTTTCGTGCAATAGACCTTCCTTCACCTGGCTGCCGATACCAGTTTTCCGCCAGCAGCAGTTTTCCTCTGGCCACCGCCCCCCCTCATCCTGTCAGCCCAATTGGCCACCCCAAGTCCCGCTCCCAGCCTGCCGCCGGCCCAATCGTGGGTGTAGTGGAGTGATAGTTATTTGCATACTTCCCTTTTATTAGGTAGGAATGCAGTTTCTAGGTGCCAAAGTGTAGGTCGCTCCTGTCTGTTCTATACTCATCATCTCCTTAGATGCTAAAGATGTTTGGAGGTTCCAATTCTTCCCCAGACTCTCTCCAACCCTTTCCCAATCAGATAGGTTCACAACTTCCAAACACATCATTCAGAAGTTTTTAATAAACAACTTCATTATAAAAACTTTTTTTTGAAAATGTAATTCTGTAAAACATTGAAAATCTACTTTAACAAAGATATGCCCTGTGCATTTTCTAATGGCACTTATATTTTACAATTAAAAACCTTGTTTTATATAAAGCCAAAAATACTCCAAGAGGTTATTCACTGTTTACAAAGTGCTAGAAGGTTTTTGTCTTGTATCTTTCTCTTTAAATAATCTGGCATTACGAAAGAGAGGCTCCAAAGCCTTTGACCACTGGGAGGGAGGGGGGTGTATGAGAAGAAGTGGTATTTCAGGAGCTCTAGTGCCGAATATTCAGAGGTGGAGATGTGCATATGGGGAGAATCCACTAAGAAAATCAGCTTATATCTGAAGAAATTGGAATAGAATACTTCTTCCAAACACCTCAACAGAGGCACTAGATTATCATGGTGAATCCTTCTCCTGTCAGAACCACAACACCCTCCTCCCTAGCCACAGCCCCTACTATCCAGTGGTGAAGGTCACAGCCAATTCCTTCCACAGCAGGTTCAGAGCTCCAGGAGAGGCCAGGGTGGGGTCCCAGAGGAATCTGGATTTTTCTGGCCAACACCTGCCTAAGGCAAAGTTTATTACATAAATATCCTTGTTAAAAGCAAAATATTGATCCTGTACAATATAAATTGTTTTTTTTAAAAATCGTGTTTACAAACAGCTCCTAGATAAAGAGGGGAGATGGATAGAGGGGTGGAAAAAACAACTACCAAAAAGAAGGGGGGGTGGATTTAAAGGGCTACTAGGGGAAAGTTTAGGGTAGTGGGAGAATTTCAACTTAGGACAATATCTACGAGCAAAAAAGTAATCACACCTGCTTCCCAGATTTCCATTAACAAAATGCCATTTGTAAAAGGTTGGGGAGAAAAGCCTCATTGGTGCTCCTTTCCCTGCCTCTCACCCCTTTACGATGTGCACAGATCCTTGGTCTGACAGAGCTGGGCATGCTGTCCTCTGGCCCCAGGACTGCACTCAACCGTGACCAGCTACTGTGCAGGGTGGGAGGTGTCTGCCCCCATTCAGGGCAGCTCATCGCTGACAGAAGTTAGAGGAGATGGTGGGGAAAGGGGACATTACTACCCCTTTTTCCTGGTCCCTGTTTGGTCTCTGCCACATGCCCCTCAGGCTCGCATGGCCTCAGTAAGGGTACTGAAGTGAGTTTGGTACTGAGTGTAGGATAAAGCTATTCTTATCCTTTGAACAACCAGGTCAATAAGGCTTTTTTTTTTTTTTTTTTTTTTTTAAATTATGAAAAGGGAGGTTTAAGGAACAGCTAGGTGGCTATGGTAAAAAAAAGTAAAGGCAGATGTACCTCTGCATTTGCCAAGTTCACAGTGATAGGGAAATTCCTTGTGGGTGGTGAGGGCACTGAAGGAAGAGGAAAGGGAGCAGGAGGGAAAGAAGGGGAGGAGGCAAGGCTCCAATTACAAGGTTTTAAATAGTTGCTCTGCCTGTCCTATGAGTTTCCCAGCATCACTAATGGCGGAGAGGATTCAAGGAAGGGACAGGAAAGAGCAGGCAGAAAGGAGGGGTCTCCCCTAACAGCCTGAGACTATATTCTGTGGCCAGAGGCCCATTTGCCTCTGTAAACTATGGGTGCAGGGAAGGTGGTAAAGGGTTACTGGGTCTAGTGATGAAGACCAGAGACAAGGAGAATGGCAGCACTGAGTCCTGCTTGGATCCTCACATACCATTTCCTGTAATACGAGTCCCAATAACATGCACAGCATGCAGGAGGTGGCTGCGTACCAAGGTGGACGCTTTTTTAAAATAAACCTTAATCAGTCCCTGGGACTCACTGAAACTAATTTTTAGAAGCAAATTACCTAGTCTGATTTCAACCTTGCCAGATATTTATATCTGGTTTTATTTTTTAAAGGTATCCCAAGATACCCTGCCTAAATCAAAACATGCTTAGTCACTCCACATTGCTTCCAATCAAGGGCTAGAGAGCTACATTTTAAGGCTTTCACCTCAAACAAAGAGTACTGGCCTGGGCTGAAGCAGAAGCCTGGGTCTTGGACCTGCTCAGTTTCTGATGATAGACCAAAGTTATATCTAGACGGAAGGGGAAGAGGGGGGGACTGGGAGGAGGCTGAGGCAGTTCCTCGGTAGTTTGTCCTGAAATCCTAGTGGAGAAGCCAGCATGAGGCACCTGCTATGAGAAGTGCCCAGAAACTGCTGGCTGCATCTGTAGGAGTTAACAGTAAAGAGGTAGAAGTGTGTTTCTGAATCAGAGTGGAGGAGTCTCAGGAGGGTCCCACATTGGTGGTCCCTGAGCTATCTCCCTTCCATGAGTGGGAAGAGTGCCCATGCAGAACTGAGATGAAGCAGGGATGGGGTTCAGCTGGGCAAGGGCTGTGCTGCCTGTGGCAGAGAGCCCCACAAGTCAGAACTAATCATTTGTTGCAAGTAATCTTGCTGAATATTGGGGGCAAAACGGAGGGGGGCCACACGAGGAAGGTGGAAGTTCTTTGATGGAGAGCAGAAAAGCCTATGTACAGTGGCCCTGAGTCCAAGGGAACTGCAAAGTAGAGGAGAGAGGAGGGACACTGTGGGTAAGAAAAGTTTGGTGTGGGAAGCAACGATGCACCCATAGATTAGGACTCAACTATCTGCCCAGTCCTAACTTTCTGAAAACTCCTCTTCCTACAGTTCCACAACTTCCTGGAAAAGGGACAGGTAAGAGACAAATGAGGGGCTCACACCCTCTCCTTTGCTATTCACACCAGCCTAGAACCGAAGCCCCTCCTTCAAAGACTCCTGATAACAGCGCATGATGCTCACGGTAGGGGTTAGGGAATGGGGAGGTGATGGAAGTGGGCATGCCTTTTATTTCTTCCCCTCCCCAGTTCAAGAGGAGAATGAGGGGGTCATGATGTATACTTGGAGAAAAGTAGAATTGCAGACCTGTGAGAAAACTGCTCCAATCTTCTTGCCTGTCTCCTGCAGACACTGCTGAGGAAGCCAGGAACAGACACAGTCATGGAAGATGGCAGAGACTGAAGCAGTCCAAAGTCAGTTTATTTCCCCACAGGGGAAAAATATGACCTCAAGTGAAGAGAAGTCAGTGAGACCCGACTCCGCCTTGTAAACAGGGCTCCGGTTAACACCAGGTACCAAAAGGTTCCAGCTGGTGCCAACTGGAATGGACTGGTGGGAATGAATTCACGGTGTGTAAACAATGTTCACTGCAATCATTCTAAGGCTAACAGCTCGGCAAGGGAGGTGAAATGGTGTGTCTGAAGCGACTGTGTAAACAGTACTGTTGCTGGACAACACTGACTGAAAATGGAGGTGCTGGTACAGGAGGGATGGGATGATGGGGAAGAATAGAGGCCTTCTCTCCTGCCCGCTGGTTGGAAGCAGGTGATGGAGCCAAGTGACCCTCTGCCGTCAGGGCCTGACCAACTGTGTGGGTCTGCAGGTTGGGACCAGAAGGCGGGCTTCTTCGGCTATTTTTCTCGAGGTCATCCAAAGTGAAACCCTCTGTGTCTCCAACAGGTCACCCCTTCTCCAAAGAGAATGAGGTTCTGACACTTTGGAGAAAGAGAGGACTAAGTGTGGCTCCCGATTCAGATAAAAAAATAAAAATACCTGAAGTCCTATAGTATGTGATCTTTTCATGGGGTTGGGTCTCAAAGCTCCTCTTGGAACTGATCCTGGAGCCTGAGCCCCCGAACCAAGTGCTCCATACAGATACTGGATTTTTTTCTGTTTGAACCCAGCTCTGAAAGCTCAGCTGCCGTTATGGGGGATGCAGATAGGATGGGTACTGAAGCACCCTGACAGAGTTCAAGACTGAACTGAGGGCCTCCTTCGGGGCTACTGGAATGCCTGGTGGAAACGAGGCAGGGTGGTGGTGCTCAGGCCAGAGGTGAAAACAGGAGGCAAGGAGTGCAGAGGCCCGAAGTTCAGAGGTCCCCCAGCTCCTGGGGAATCTTGAGGCTGAGCTTGCAATGTGGTGAGCAGGGGCTGTGCCTCAGCCTGGGAGTAGCCCATGACCAGGCCTCCTGTGGCCCCAGGAGGGTTACATGAGGGCAGGTTGAGTGGAAGAAAGCCCAGTAAGTGGGAGAAGTCCACATTAGCAGCGCAGAGGGCCTCAGAGAGGTTGGCGGGGCTCTTGGTGAGCAGTGCTTCATCTAGGAGGGCCGCAGCTGCCGCCGGCTGAGGTGAGGCGGGCTGGGGTTCTGCGGATGAAAGAGACAGGCTTCCAGGAAGTTCCGCCATAAAACTATCCACCTCCACTTTGGGCAATTTGTCGGGCAAGTATGAGGTAGATCCAAGCTGGTATTTTGGAGGAAGCTGAGCTGGAGAAGAGATAGGTGAAGATTCCAGAGGATAGCTCATACCCATGGGCAGCGTGTTGTGCACCAGGGAGTGTGGCATGCCTGCACTGGGCATGGTAGGGATGTGGGCGCCATACATGCCCATGGGTAACATACTAGGGAAGGCCTTGGCCCCCATCATGTCCCGAGAGGCCATGCACAGCACAGGGCTCAGCTCTTCCTTCACACTGACTGTGGAGCTGCAGCTGAGTAGGCCTAACATGTCCACTGGCTCTGTCTTAATTTTGAGCAGCTCCTGCGAGTGGCTCTTCTTGACATGCCGTGTCAGGTGGTCCTTGCGGCCAAACCGCTGGGCACAGTACTGGCATAGGAAGTCCTTTCGGCCTGTGTGCACCACTAGGTGCCTCCGCACATCCTTACGAGTATAGAAGCGCCGGTCACAGTGGTCACAGGGGTGCTTCTTTTCCTTGGCACCCCCTGCTACCCGGCGTGAGTGGGCCTTCAGGTGCTCTAGCAGGGCCTGGGTACTCTCAAAGGTCTGCAGGCACACCTTACAGCTGAGGTCACCGTTGCTAGCGGCATGCATGGCCAGATGGCGCCGGTAGCCCAGCTTTGTATTGTAATTCTTACCGCACTCGGAACAGTGAAGAGCCTCTTTGTTGGGGTCGTGGGTCTGCAGGTGGTTCCGGAGATGGTCCTTGCGGTGAAACATCTTATCACAGTACATGCACTGGTGTGGTTTTTGGGCTGAGTGGGTAGCCATGTGCCTGGGATAGGGATGGAGGAAAAAAAAGGCAAGATCACAAGGGCTGGCCAGACAACTGAGGTGCCCATTATCAGGGAACTAGATATAAAAATTATGGTAGCGCCATGCAATGGAATGGATGGAATACCATGCCAACTATCACTGAGTGGCCAGATTATTATGATCTCTGAACGCATAATAATCTGGCCACTCAGTGTATATCCTATATAATAAAAGGCTACTATGCAAATTGTCCCCTTGACCAGGAGTTTGACCAGCAGGCAGGCAGGCCAACCACCCATGTCCCCTCCCACTGGCCAGGCTGGCCAGACCCCACCCATGCACAAATTCATGCACCGAGGCTCTAATACACACACACACACACACTCTGAATGGCCAGATTATTATGCGTTCAGAGATCATAATAATCTGACCACTCAGTGTATTCTAGATATCCTTGCCCACCTGAAGAATCATATATAGGGAGGGGGGCAAAAGTAGGGTTACAGTTGTCTGTATGAAAAACAATAATAAATAATAATACAAAAAACTATTTCATGTCCTCACACTGTAAACCTACTTTTGCCCCACCCTGTATATACTATTTTCTTTCAGCCTTGTGTATTTAGTAGCAAAACATCAGGAACAGCCCTGACCGGTTTGGCTCAGTGGATAGAGCATCAGCCTGCAGACTGAAGGGTCCCAGGTTCGATTCCGGTCTTGGGCATGTACCTTGGTTGTGGGCACATCCCCAGTAGGAGGTGTGCAAGAGGCAGCTGATTGATGTTTCTAACTCTCTATTCCTTTCCCTTCCTCTCTGCAAAAAATCAATAAAATATATCTAAAAAAAACAAAAGAACAAAACATCAGGAACAACCTAAATATTCATCAATAGGGGACTGGTTAAATAAATTATGATAAATTCATAAAATAACTCAACTTTTAAAAATAAGGCAGCTTTCCATGTACCCACAGGGAAAAGCTCCTAAAATACAGTAAATGGGGAAAAGCAATGAGACAGAAGAGTACATATAGACTGGCACTATGCATACAAAAAGAGGGAAATATGTGTAAGTTTGCTTATATGTGCTTAAAATATTTCTGGAAGGATATAAAAGAAACTGACAATATTGGTTGCCTTTGGGGAGAAGACACATGCAGCTTATGGGTGTGATGGAGCATTTTCATTGTACCTTTTAGTACCTTTCGAATTATGTGAATGTATTTCCTTTTTAATAAATTATATTTAAAAATTTTTAAATGACACAATAAAGGGAAAATGAAGTTTAGATAAACTTCCTGATCTGGGGCTGAGTCAAAAAAGGAAGTTCAATATAATGTATGCAATACAATCCCTTGTGAAAATAAAAAAGGAATACATGTTTGAATGCCTCAGCAAGGACACATAAGAAACTGACCCTCCCCCTCACCTCTCTGGGTGTCTTTGGGGAGGAGAATAGTGACTTCGAATGTGAAGACCATTCATTTTCACTGCATGTCCATTTGTACCACTTAAATTGTTTGCCATGTAAACCAGCAACATATTTTAAATGTTCTCATGGTACAGCAGTGTCCGTTGGTTTACCTGCTCCCTGCTGGCTGGAAAACAGCTCAGAGTCTAGGAATCACAATCCAGAGCTCCATAATACATTCAGAATCAACTCAGCAAGACTTTTAGGGCCGACCATTTGCTAGGCCCAGTGTGAGCTGAGTCATTAACCTTGTTCCCCATAAGAGGCTGAAAGCATGGAGCAGTCCCACCCACCAGTAAGTAAGTGGCAGAAACTAAATTTAAACACAGACCTTCCTGAGAACTGGGTTCACTTAGGTATGCCACCACTGTTTCTAGTATGGCACCCAGTGATCTTTTCTACCTAAAGAGCATCAAACCTCCCCATTCCTCTCATGCTACTCTCATGCTCACGCGTATGAGGGTTACTATTGACCTCCTATGACATAACTGACATGATAATGTATGAGAAGTGCTGAGTGACCCACAGCCTACTTCCCTCATTTAGCAAGTGAAGAAACTGAAGCTCAAAGAGGTTCAGTAACTAACCTAAGATCACACAATAGGTGGAGTCAGAGGTCATGCCTCCTGAACTAGGACCTTTCTTACAGCCTCCCACTGTCACCTAGACTGTCACTATGACAGTTTAAGAGGGAAGCATTTGAGATCATGCTCCCCAGCATATATCATCACTTTGGTTCAAATAAACACATAAAAATTCTCAAAAAAAAAAAGATGGTCTAACAGGACAGCTCCAACAGGCATTTACCTAAGACACAGGAGCACACAGAATCAAAGCATTCCTGAGGCCCACAGAACTGTCATGAGGGCAATTCTGGGCCCCTACTACCCTGTTACCTGTTTTAGTTCCTTCCTATCAACTGTTTTCCAGAGAAGGAACTGAGGCTTTCTGTGGTCATCTTGTTCATATATTTACCTATTTGCTCTCTGTCCACATTAAGACAGTAAACTCAAGGAGGACCAGCACTCCCATCTATCTGTGCCTGGTGTGTAGCAGGAGCTCAATAAATCATGATAGATGAATAGATAAAAGACTGCATCAGGCAGCTTATCTCATTTGTAAAGAGCATGTTCATGTTCCTTTAATAGAAAAGCAAGGATAAAATCAAAATTGCTTTTAGTTGGCCCCTTTCTCTTCAAAGCTGCTCTGCTTACATTCAATTTCACTTCAGCAGGGGTTCTTGGGCTTACAAGTTTCAGGAAAGCCACCAACCCAGAGGACACCAGGGACTCTACAGACACAGAAGTAATCATCTGAATGACAGGCTGGTTCAGTAGAAGAGGCACTGTAGTACCTAAGAAGCTATGTGACCTTGGGTAAGTTACTTTCCTACTCTGAGCCTCCACTTTAAAATTTATAGATTGGATCACAGCATCTCCTTTTCCTTCTAAAGTTCTAAGATGGATTCCTAATTTCTGGCCAAGATTTTCACTGTTACCTTACAGGAGTGGGGAAACGTATAGAAAAAAATGTTCAATCTAGTTTGTTCATGGTTATCTGATATTGTACCCACACATTCTAGTGTTTGAATAAAAAAACACCACCACTATTTTTTAGTGAGTGACCCCAAATGGTTGGAATTCAGGGTACATTTATGAGACAAATTAACCTCTACTCTTCTGTCACACTCAGTGGAGTCTCTCTGGCTTTGTCCTCTGGGAACCCCAGGACAGGAAGAGGTATGGGAGTGACACCTACCTATACAGCTTATACTTGGAGGCAAAAGACTTGCCACAGTGCAGCTGAGGGCAGCTATATGGTCTCTGCTCTGGATGGGGAAGGCTGTGAGGCCTCAGCTTCTCCCCATTTGAGAAGGGTGTCCCCGAGATTTCACATTGGCACTTCACTTGACTCTCCGCCTCCCGGCCCCGAGGCCTGGGAACTATTTTCCAGCCCACTTCCTCCTCCTGCTTTGCATCTTGAATCCAGGGGGGGACGCTGGTGAAAAATGTGGTCATGGCAAGGCTAATGGCGAAGGGCCATGTTACTCAGAAAGCCTCCCCATCGGCTTCACACGGGCTCTCTGCTCTGTCACAGCTTCCAACGCAGCCTTCAGAAAACAATCTCTTCACCTGAAATATTAGAACACCTGGTGTTAGGGCGCTCAATACCATGAAAATATGGGTTCTGGAGGCAAACAGAGCCCGGTCCCAATCCCAGCCCTTCCAATTACTTCCCTGAACGGTTTCCTCACATACAAAATAAGCTTAATAATCTCTTAAATCATAAGAATGTTTTGAAGATTAAATGAGATAATAGAAAACACTCAGCAAAGGCTGGGAACCTACTAAGTGCTTAGTGGTAACCATTATTCACTAGTACCACCTAGGCTACTAGAAACAAGATAATCTGAGGAAATAAAAGCCCTAAACTCCAAACTTTCTCTTCTACATCCTTCCCACTAAACTTAGAGCTAGCAGCATATCCTCTTCCTCCTCATTACCCTAACTCCCCCTCACCCACTATTTTCCACAATTCTCCTCCTCCTGGAGGTGCTAAGGAGCAATAAAATGCCCAAAAGGCAACGGAGAAGAGGAAAAGCCTTTACTTAGGAAATTTACACCCTGAAAAGTCAGCCCCTGTGTCAGATGGGTTTTTTTTTGTTTGTTTTAAATATGCCTCCTGCATGCCCCCTACTGGGGATCAGCCCACATCCTGACCATGTGCTCTGACTGGGAATCAAACTGGGGACCTCTTGGTCCATGGGACGAAACTCAATCCACTGAGCCACACCAGCCAGGCCAAATATGTTTCTTTGTAGCACATCAACATCAAGAGATTCTTTCTGAGGAGGCAACAGCACACTCAGCATTTCCACTAAACCAGTGCTGGTCCCATCATGCCCTCCACTGCTTCTCTGAGTCTTTTTGTCTCGGGCCCAGACCATTCTTCTTTAGCAAACCTGTCCAATACCCCAAGCTGCTGAGTGGCCCCTCCTATAGAACTTCACAGTGCACATTCATTTCTCCATTACAAGCAGGTTAACAACATACTTGCATTAGAACTTAGTTTCCTCCACCAAACTCTGATTCTTTGAGGGCTCAGAACATCTCTTTCATCTCCATACACCTAGCATCTAGAAAAGGACCCTCAACTTTCTTTTAGATGAGTAAATTAATCGTTGAGTATAAGTTGATTCTCATAGGCTTAACTTAGACTCAGGAAGTTCTGGTTTAAACTGGGTTACAGCACTTCCAAAGTGTGAAGCCATTACCCTGAAGTATGATCCTTTCTTTTATTGAGTAGAAGGGGTAGGGATTGGGGAGGGGTGAGGCTGAAGCAAGTGTCAGTACTTCTTTCCTGACATCAACTCAGACGAAGAGGATAGGAGTTATCAAACTGATTCTCAAAAGGGGAACAACAGATCCACATTCACACTCACAAGCACATCACAGAGTACCAATTGCAATGCAACTTGCTACAACAGGGATTCCCTTTGAAGAGGTCATGCCAAAATATGGTCATGAGACCTTTCCATGTGAAGGGAGCCGAGAGGGTATCTGGGGGTTGTCCACGAGAATCTGGGGAGGGCGCCAACCATACAAACTAGCTGTGAGCCACAGAATGCTTGCTCAGCTCATTAGCAACTGCTGCTTACAGTGACCATTCATCCAACAGACGGGCCTTGAACAAGATGATAGGATCAGCGGGTTCATGCCCTAGAGAGCTTTGCTCATCATTAACATGAGCTATGTCCTGTTCAGGAACCATTCCACTTGTTGAAGAAACGTTGCAATGTAATATGATAAACATTTCCCCATCATGAGTGAAGATTTGCCTAGAATGATCTGCACAAAGGTGGCTGCACTTTGCATGAATCACAAGCTGGTGAGGTATAGCTAGCACCAAAAACTAGTCCCACTTGAGCCTTCAAGTCAAGGCATATTTACCTACTTCATTATAAACCTCAAAGGTCCCTGATGTCTTGCTTTCAATGTTTAAGTATCCTCCTTCTTCACAAGGGTAGAATTACCTGTTTATAATACCAGCAATTACTATACACCTTGGAATTGGGTAGATAGGAAGCTCAAGTTTGAAATGTCTAATTTGGAGGGGATTTCCTTTACCTTCAAAGTCAAATTCTGCTTCCTCTTGATATCTGAAATCACGCACCTCAACCTCTGGAAAGTTGGGAATGGCAGCCAGAGGGAAGCAAGTTGTACCACTCTGGCTACTGTGAGAGGGGAGCCTAGCCCTGGAAATTCCGCACAAACTCAGAAAGAGAGCAGTACATCCCCCACCTCCCACACGTCCACCTCATCTGTTCTCCTGAACAAGCACAAACAAGACACAGCAATTTAGTATGAGTAATGGGCTTCTAGGAAACAGGCTCATGAGGCTGTACTCACAGAACCAAAGGAGGAAGCCAGCAGCCATGTGCTTGCCTTGATCTGCATTTAATGGGGCTAAGGCTTTAAAAAGAAAACAGCCAACACCCTGATCCTTCTTACCCTAGCTTTTAAAAAGGCACAGCGGAAGTCCTCACCTACAGTCACTGAAAAGCTGTTGGATAACCAAAGCTGCTAGTGTTACCTTAAGGAGTCCTTTTGGGAATCTAGTCTCTCTCCCTCTGTCCTTTGTCTGCAAACTCCTCTCCTCCAGAAAGAATCCTGAGCTTTTCTCACATCATCAGGCCTATTCCTTCAGTTCTTCCTTGGCAAAACTGTCAAAGAATTCTGCTTCTCTTTCAAAGCTGCTCTTCTGGTCTCACATGCTAACTTTAACTACAGAGAAGCTGACAGAACCTGTTCCCATAAAACAAACACAATCACTCCCAGTTACTGGTATAACTCAGTATATTTTCATCCTAAGATTCCTTCTGGCACCTGATCTGAAGAGGGAGGTAGCGTGGAAAGAACCTTGGACTTGCTATCAGAAGAGCTGCCACTCACTGGCTGTGAAACTATGGGCAGGTTATTTTGTTTCTCTGAACCTCCGTTTCCTCAATTTCTAAGATAGAGATTTATTGAGAACATTTGAGATCTTGCTTTCTGACCTCAGTCTGGCTGAAATAAATGGTTATAAAATTTTTTAAAATAAAATTGAGATTTATTATCCTTAACTATAATATTCTCATGGAGGATTAAGTGAAATAATACTCCTGAAAGCATCTGACATATAAAAATGTGTGAATACACAGTGTCATCTCGGACATCTAATTTGTGTCTGCCTCTTTTCCACATGGGGCCTGAGTAGGGCTACTTTTCCCCCTCCCCTTTAATGTTACTTTTCAGACCTCAGCTTCCTTCCCTTCCCATCATCTCCCCAGAATGCAACCTTCCCCTTTTCCCCTCACAATTAACCCTCAGTCATCCCCTCTAACCAGTCCCTCTTTACTTTACCTTCCTGGGCCAGAGTTCTCTCACTTTAGGCATCTCTTCTATTATTAAGTCTCTGTACAAGTGCCTGCTAAAAACTCTGTATGGCCCTCTTAGGAAGCTGAAAGGAGACCAGTTGCTCCCTAGTCTGTCTGTCCTCTGTTGTGAGCCATCATACCCGCTGCCTTCTGATGAAACTAGTTTTTATGATGTTACATCATCTCTATAGAAACTGTGTTCTTTCTCCATTATTAGCCTGTTTCCTCATCTGTAAAGCTAAAAATACTAACCTCACAGGCTTGTTGTAAGGATTATGTTAGTCAGGTATGCAAAGAGCTCAGCAGAGGGCCTCTCTTGCAGGAAGTACCCAACAAAAGGCAGCTATTATCTTTGCCTTTGTATTGAGTTGCCTGTTCCCACCTTCTGCTGCCACTAGAATTCTCCCAACCCTCTCAAAACGCTGTTGAGAAACAGCCCTCCTACAGCAAGGAAAGGGTTAATCTCTAAGTGTTCTTAACTAGAGAGACCCACAGAGGATTAACAGCTCCACTTCAGTGACTACCCTAAAATAGCTTTTATCCCTCCTGCCTAAGAGCTACTTGGGGATCTGAAGAACTCAATTCAACACCTGCCGAGGAGGAAACACACCCTGGAACCCATTCCTTGGGGTGGATAGAATCTTCCCTTAAGCAGAACCCAAAATAGCAACTGGGAAATTATAAATAGACTTAAAGAGAAAAAAAACAACAACAACAGATCCTGACCTGGGCACCAGAAATGAATCCAAAAGACACACTGACTGGCTGGAAAACAGTGGGGAGCAGAGAATGAGAATAGCTGCCCCCCTCACTCCCTCTCTCACACACACTGGGGAGTGGTGGGAGAATTAAATTACAGAGGCTGGAGAGCCTCGGTGACTTGCATCATTCCTTCCAGGAGACATCAAACTGGATTAACAGGGGTTGGATCTACTCTGGGGCTGCTAGTTCTGTCAGTTCAGACGGGCCCTCTCTCGAGTCCCTTTGACTCTCATTCCGGCTGCCTCCCACTCCTGAGGAAGCCTTGAGAAAAGGCCTGTAACTCACTACAGCCCCGTTTTCGCGAAGAGGAAAGCTGATTAGGTACCCACCCCCACCCCTGTCCCAATCTGGTGACCTTACCTGGGGGTGGGGGTGGGGGATTAGAAACCCAAGGCCAGCCCCTATCACCGTCCTAAACTGACAGATGGAAAAACACACAAGCCAGAAGACAAGCTACACTGGCAGGTGAAAGCACCAACAACTCCCCCACACCAGTTGTCCCCACGTCGTCCACCTTACAGGTCCCTTCCCCCACCGAGCTGGGGCCATAGTGTGGGGCTGGAACTGCAGGGAACCACTTGGCTCCCCCAGCAGCTTCTAGACTCTAGACTTCTAGAGTCTAGAAGGTTTCATTCTTCTGGGGCTGGGAGAGATGGGAGTGGACGGGACGGCTGCCGGGGAAGGAACAAATTCGGGGCTGGGTTTGGAGATCTCGGGAATGGAAAAAAAAAAGGGCAAGTATGGCAAGGAATCATGAGCAAGCTAACTGGATCTCTAAGGGACCCCCACACACACACACCAAAAAAAAATAAAAATAAAAGACATTGGGGAATTATGAGGACTGGAAGGTTCCAGATAGTCACAAGTGAATTCCCCGAATTTCAAGAGTCTGGAAATGGGTGTTCGGATAGAAGTTACCTAAATTTAGGGAATACGGTCACTGCGGAGGGAACTGTAGTAGGTCCTATCTGGGTTTCTAAAACCAAAACCAAGTATTTGAGGGAAGCCTCGAAAAGGGTTGTGAGGTTCTGGAAAATGAAACAGAGGGTAAAGAGCGGGCTCTTTGGAGCAGGGAGGGGGGTCTGTAGGTCCGAGTAGGCGTGTCCGCGGGGAGCGAGCAGGTGCAGCTTCTCTGGGTCCCCAGGGACCCTGGGGGTCGGGGGTAGTGGACCCTTCGGGCTGCGTCTCCGAGTCTCGGAAGGGGGGTGGGGGGGCAGTGGAGTTTCTTCGCGTCCCCCAGACCCAGGTATCTGGTCCGGGGAGAGTTTTCGTCCCCATGGGGCCTATCTGGGCCCGGGCTGACGCAGAGGGGGCCCCGGTCGGGGGTGTGGACGACCGCGCTGAGGGGCCCAAGAAGAGGGGCGCCGTCGCTCCGGGTGCCGGGCGCGCGGGCGCAACGAGACGGCCTCCCGCCCCGCTCCCCGCCGTCCCCTGGGGCCCTCGCCGGCACTCACCGCGCTCGGGGCCCCGCACTGCGGGCCGGGCCGCGCTCGGGCTCCGCCAGGCCCGCTCAGGCCCCGGTAGTGGCGGCGGTCGGGCCATTGTACGGTGCATTGTGGGAGCCGCGCGAGCGGGCGCTCGGGCAGTGGAGGGGGCGGTGCCGCGGGATCTCTATGGTCCCGCCCGCCCGCCGGCTAGAGCGGCCGGGGCGGTGCGCGGGCGACGCGCGGGGACCGCCGGGAGCGGGGCGGACGCTCACGCCCCTCCTTCTCTCTCCGCCTGCGCGCCTCGCGCGCTGGGGCTCGGGAGCCGACCTGGGCGCCGCCGCAATGGCGTGGCGGGCCTTGCCGCTGCGTGCGTCTCTCCTGCTGCTCCTGCTGCCGCTCCCGGGGCTGCCCGCGGGCTCCTGGGATCCGGCCGGCTACCTGCTCTACTGCCCATGCATGGGTAAGGCCTCCCGAGCCCTCTGCTCAAACGAGGAAACTGAGCCCCGAGAGGCGAAGCCACGCCTCGGAAGCGCCCCGGGCCTCCTATCACAGTCCTAAACTGACAGGTCCAAGAGAGAACCCAGCCGTGGGCACCGAGGGGCCTCCGTGTCCAACCTTCTGTTTGGCAGCAGATGAGAAAACTGAGGCCAGGAGAGGTTACATGTCTTGCGCAAGGTCTAAGCTAGCCTGGAGCCCAGTAAATGGCGTTAGTGGGCCACAACTTGATGCCACTGACTCAACAGGGACTCTGGGCGATTCTTTCATTCATTCGACAAATATCTACCCGGTGCTTACTCTGTGCCCAGCCCTGTGCTCTGCTCTAGGGATATGGCAATAAGACAGAAAACCCCATGGCCTTGTAGAGCTTCCATTTTAGTTGGGAAAGACAGTCAATAAAAGATAAACATTTAAAATAATAAGTAATTGCATATTACTTAGGGAAAATAATGTAGAGAAAGGTAAGGAAGGATCTAATGGCCAGCGGAGGGATGCAGTTTAAATGGGATGGTGGACCATCACTGTAAAAGTCATGCCTTAATCCTCCAGACCCCTCACCATGATAATTTGGACCTCTGCCCATCTTCATCACACCCTTCTCCTTTCCCAGATCCTCCAACTGCACACTCACCCCTTTCTATTCCTCACACATACTCGGGTCTTGCAGCCTGTGCTGTTCCCTACACCTGGATCACCCTCCTCTTCACTTCTGCCAGACCAACTCCTTCCCATCCTCAGATCACAGTTTAAATGTCACCAGAAAGGACTTCGCTGACCTCAACCGAAATAATCTACTTCTTACTGTTCATCACCAAAGTTTTTTCCATTCCTTCTTGAAATTATACAAGTCTATCACTATATATTTACACATCTAATGTCTCCCTACCTGGTCTGTGAGTACCTTAAGAGCAGAGACCTTGCCCTTCTTGCTCACTCCTGTATTCTATCACCTAGCAGACAGCCTGGCACATTGTAGCTTCTCAATAATATTTGTGGGATGTATGAACGGATGCCATGCTAGGGATAACAAAAAAAAATCAGAGAGGGTCCTTGCCCCGAGGCATTCACAGGGTGAGGAAACAGCCACTATAAAGGTCAGAAAATGGGAAAGGACCTTCTAGGATAAGTGAAGAACTGGTAACTGAAATCCAAGATGGGAAGCAGAGGAGGGGCCTGAGTAATGGCAGAGGGTAGGTGAAAGGATCCCAGAGAATGAAGCACTGGAGTTGCCCCTTTCGTAGGTGAGTAAAGATAGAGGTGAAAAGGCACTCTTGGAGGGAACAGCAAAAAACAAAGGCTTGGGTTGAGGCTGTGTAGAGTCGAAGTGTAGAGCATGTTTGGGAAACAGAAGGGAACTTGGAGTGGCTGAGGCAGAAGGGACAGGGCCTGAAGGGCCTAACTGTTAGGCATCTAGACTTGACCCCACACTCGCAGCTCCCCTGGCCTTCCCCAACCCTGGCTCTGCATCCTTTATGAGCCCTGCATTCCTCATGCCCGTGATGCCCCAGGCCTCACCTCTCCCAATATACCATCCAGGGCGCTTCGGGAACCAGGCTGATCACTTCTTGGGCTCCCTTGCATTTGCAAAGCTATTGAACCGCACCCTAGCTGTACCCCCTTGGATTGAGTACCAACATCACAAGCCTCCATTTACCAATGTGAGTACCTCCCACTGACCTTGGCCCTTGTCCACCCTTTCCCAATCCTGTTCGCCTCTGCTCGATTCCCAAGTCCCCCGGGCTTTACCTCCCACCGCTCTGTGCTTGCCCTACCGCCACCCAGAACTGTCTTCCCTGGAATACAATAATATTGATCCTGCACCTGCTGTCTGCCAGGTACTGTTCTGAGCACTGCATGAAGATTAGCTCTTTTCTCCTTCATCACATCCCTATGAGGAAACTGACTTAGAGAGATTAGGTGAATTGCCCGAGGTGACACAAGTGAATAGTAGAGCTGGAATTCTCAGGTGTTTGATTCTAGAGCCTGTGACCTGAACCTAAAGCCCCATTCATTTCCAGACCTTGTTGACCCCACCCTTTGTGCATCCCATTCGTCAAAGATGACGGATGCTATTATCTGTTTAGAAAGATAAACTGAAGCACAGGTTAGTTAAATAACGTGTCCAGGCCGAAACCGGTTTGGCTCAGTGGATAGAGCGTCGGCCTGCGGACTGGAAGGTCCCAGGTTCGATTCCGGTCAAGGGCATGTACCTTGATTGCGGGCACATCCCCGGTGGGGGGTGTGCAGGAGGCAGCTGGTTGATGTTTCTCTCTCATCGACATTTCTAGCTCTCTATCCCTCTCCCTTCCTCCCTGTAAAAATCAATAAAATATATATATTTTTAAAAATAACGTGTCCAAGGCCACCAACCCAGACTCCAACACCACCTTTCATCCCATCAGGGGATCCCTGGGCTTAGTGATGCTCAGCATCTTCTAATTCCTTGCTTATTCTTTGTGTCTTCCACTTGTGCTGTGTCTGTCTTTGTTCACACTGTATCCCCAAGGGTCTGGCAGTAGTAACTGAATTAATATTTAATGAATTGACTTTACAAGTTTTCAATAAACTTTAAAAATTATATTTAGTATGTATAAAACATTGTATTTCATTTTTATAGTCTTTTCTTTGCATAGGATTTATTTTTCTGTAGTTAGAGAGGTGTTTTTTTTTAACAAAGGTTAAAAGCCAGAGTACCCGAGATCATAACCTGGCATGGCCACTTACTGGCTGTGTAGACTGGGCAGGGTGCTTGATCTCTTTGTGTCTTGGCTGCCTCATCTTTAAAATAGGCTGATAATAATGGTTGCTACCTTCCTAATTTGAGTTAGTGATTGTGGCATGCCTTGAACGTTGTATGTCTCTCTCTTAGAATCAACTGAACTCAACAATATAAAGTGCTTAGAACACAAGAAGTCCTCAGTAACCAGGAGTCATTGATGTTCTGATTTTTTTTGCATCCACTGTTGTAATTTAGACATTGCCCGTGCATCCTCCTCTTTTTCTCACCTTGTCTTCTCAGCCAAGTCTTTTGGAGTCTTCACTTCTTGCTGTCTACAGGTTACTTACCCTGCCCCAGTTAGGCTCCCCTTACCTACTGGGACCGTTCTCACAGAGGTCCCAGGATCCCAGAACTGCCAAATCCAGTCTTTATCTCAACTGACCTCCTGGTGGCACCTGGCCTTGTGAGCCTCTCTCCTTCCTGAACATTACTCCCCTGGCTTGCAAGACACAGCTTGTTCTTGTTTCAAGCCTGACCTCTCAGCATTTTTCTTTTTGCACTATATCGGGGGCTGCTGTATCTCTGCCCACTGTTTAAATGTTGGTGAGTCTTCTCTTTCTGTTTTCTTATTAACTATGTGACCGCAGATGAGTTCACCTGGGTTTCTTCATAAGTGAACTGGAGATGGTTATATTCCTCCTCTTAGAATTAGATGGGCGAATCCATGAAATTGTAATGAGTACAGCACTTGGTGCTAAGTCAGCACTCAATAGATCTTAGTTGCTATTATTACTGTTATTTGCTTGGCTATAAATTTCTGTTGGCTCTTGTGGCTTTCACTATTCTCCATGTACCTTCCAAGTTTATCTGTGGCCCAGACTCTCCTCTGACCATTGGCCTCTGTTTCCAACTCCTAGGCCTTTGAGTCTACTTGAATGTTCCACCGATATCTCAAATTTTCAAAGCCAGAACTTGGCATTTTTCCCCTTAAACCTGTGTTACCTCCTATATTCCAAGCCTTAATGTGTGTCACCTTCATTCATCTGGATACCAAGCCAGGAATCTATAAGTTATCCTAAATGCTTTGCTCTCTCCTTCACTTTCTTTTACATCTTCTAGAATTTCCATTTCTCCACCTTCACTTGGACTTATGTGTGATGCTCAGAAATATATGTTGAATGAATACTTGAACAAACAAAAGGACCATTTGAGTAGCCTCTTAACTCCCCCCTTTAATTTTACCATAGATACGTTCTCTCCTCCGCCACCAGAGTGATCTTTCAAAAAGGCAAATCTCATATTATTTCTGCTTAAAATCGCCCAGCAAGATCTTGTTGCTAATAGTTAGGGTTCCCAAAATCTGTTCCTTGGAACGCCAATGGCTCATACAAGAAGTGTGCGGTGGTTAAATCACTTTGGGAAATTTTATTATCAAGTTCCCGTCTCCCCAAAATTGGGGATTCAGAATGCACACTAGCATATTTAAGGCCCTGAAAAGTCCTAGAGTAAGGAAACCAGCTTAATACAGTATTTCCCAAGCCTGTTTAACTCTGGTGTCTTTTTATTGCAGAATCTTTTACCCACCTAAACTAGTGGAACATGCTTGGGAACCCTGACCTATAGTATAAAGTCTAAATTTTATTCCCTGGTGTTTTAAGAAATTCTTTTTAATCCAGAAAAAAACAGATTAATATCACCACCTATGTATCTACCACTAAAAGTGATAATAGTTAACAGTTTCTCATCTTTGCTACAGATAAAAGATAAAATCTCTCTTGGCTCTTGAGGCTAATCCCAACCCCTCTCTCCACCCCTAAGGCAACCACTATCTTGGATTTAGTGCCTTTGGTGTGACTCTTCCAAGTTCTTTCCTATATTGGAGAGTCCTTGTACCCATCTCCTGGTGCAAAGTGCGAGAATTTCTTTAGGGCAAATACCTCGAGGTGGTGGAAGGAGCAATTTAAACTCTATTAGATGCTTCAAGATTACATTCCCAAGTGGTTGTTCCAAAATGTACACTGCTACTCCAGCCAAGTGCGAAAATGCCCCTTTCCTCACATCTCTTCCAATAATTAGAGTTAAGCTTTTACATTTTTCCTAATCTCATGGGTGAGAAGTAATGCCTTATTGTTGTAATTTGCTTTTCCCTAATTACTAGTGAAGTTGCACATCTTTTGAGTGTATTGGCTAATTGGGTTTTCTTTGCTGTGAGTTGTTCACTCCTGTCCTCTGCCCATGTTTTCTCTTGCATCATTTCTCTTTTTTCTTAGAGATCAGTAGGCATTTTCTAACCCAAGGGAAATTACTCTTTGTTCTTTACAGATATCTTGTCCCTGCCCTTCTGTTTCCCCCTTTTTCTATAGGTCCATGTGTCCTTCCAGAAGTACTTCAAACTGGCGCCCCTCAAGGCCTACCATCGGGTCATCAGCCTGGAGGACTTCATGGAGAAGCTGGCCCCCACCCATTGGCCCCCTGAGAAGCGGGTAGCATACTGCTTTGAAGTGGCAGCCCAGAGAAGCCCTGATAAGAAGACATGCCCCATGAAGGTGAGTCCTAGGGACCTGGGGGCCCTTTCTGCCTGATCGGTGTTCTCTAGGCCCATGAGACACTGCGTGATGGCTCTTGTTGGGGAAGGCACCAGAAGGGCATAAAATAGAAAGATGGAAATTTAAGTCTCATATGTCAGTGGTGTCACTTTGGGCAGCGGACTTTGCTTCCTCTGAGCCTTTATTTCTACCTATAAAACAAAGATGACAGTCCTTTCTCTGTCTCACTCGTACAGTATCATGAGAGCCAGGGTGTAAGAGCGCTTGTAAACTGTAAAGTGCCACATCAGTAATAACAACTAATGCTCACATAGCACTAATATATGCCGTGCCATGCTAAGAGCTTTACACATATTAACCCACTTAATCTTCAAACTGCTCCATGAGGAAAGTACTATTAACATCCCCATTTTATAGAGAGGACACTGAGTGCTACAGAGAGATTCAGTATTTTGACCAAGGTCACATAGCAAACAAGTGGTGGAGCCACGATTCAACCCTAGGTAAATTGACCCCATTGTCCACTCTCCTAAGTTGTATACTTTCCTGTCTTCAGCAGGTTAATGAGAAGCTGTTATATTCTATCAGTACAAATTGTAAACCTGTAAATTCCTGGCACTTTGGGAATAAGACAGTCCTCAATATGTCTTTCAGTGCTTAAGCTAAAGTCTGGGGAGGGTGGTTAGCGGAGGCTTGAAATGAGAGAAAGGAGACGGATTATAGTCCTAACACTGCCCTCACTTGCTGTATGAGTTTGGGCAAGTGTCTTTTCCTGTCTGGGCCCTAGTTTCCATATTAAAAGTAGCAGCATTGGATTAGCTGATCTTAAAAGTCTCTTGAAGCTCTAATTCATGGTCCCATATCCACGGTCCACTTCCTCCCCAGATCCACATCCATGCTACAGGGTCAACGGATGTGGCATGTGAGCGGGAAAGACTCCTTCAGACACTGGTGAATGCCTCCTGCTAGAAACCACACTGAAGGTGGAACTGCCCTCCTCGGGCCCCACGCCAGGAATTACAAACTGACATTCCTATGGGCCATCCTACAAGGGTGTTTCGGCTTGAGTAAAATCGCCCAGAGTTCCCCAGCCACAATTCCTTGGCCCCATCCCCAGTTGGCTTTCCTTCCCCTTCAGTAAGCCTCTGACCACTGTCTTCCTGCAGGAAGGAAACCCCTTTGGCCCATTTTGGGATCAGTTTCATGTGAGTTTCAACAAGTCGGAGCTTTTTTCGGGCATTTCCTACAGCGCCTCCTACAAAGACCAGTGGATCCAGAGGTACTTGGAGGGGGCAGCATTGCTGGGTGTGGGGAGAGGTATGGAGCCCCTGGGCATTCAGCACCTTCCTGGCCCTCTCCCCCTCTACCACACCCTGATATATGAGACCAAAGGTGCAGCTGTTCTGTCTGCTGAACTCAGGATCCTGTGTGATCTGTTCCCATCTCAATGCCTGACACAGTGGAACGTTGACCTGCCACGAGGTTGAGCAAGAGTTTATCAGCCGATAAAGAATGTCATAAAAAGAATATTGTGCAGTCACATGAATCTTGATTTCCTCCTCTAGGCGTGAGAATCACTCCCCTGTTACCTTCTTCTTAACAAGGTGAAAATTGGAAGCAGCTTCTAGAGAAGAAGAACAACTTTAGGTGCAGACTGAGGAATGATGTCATCCTGATAATAATTGGATGTGTTTTATTAGTTGCCCTCCAGTAGGCCCTATTTTAAAAAATAGGTTAGCAGGGCATAGGCACAGGCCAGGAGGTATTTATAGAGCGTCTGTCATGTATGAGACATAGTACTCAAGGGCCAGAGGTGACATATAAAAATGAGGAAGACCCAGCCTCAGCCTTCAGCTAGCTACTGTCTAGTTATAATGATAACTAACATAGTGTGCTTGCCCTTGATGCTATGGTGTGGCAAGAAAGAGCACGGGCTTAGAAGTCAGACTTGGGTTAGGAGCTATAAGAAGCTTATGAATTCATGCGTGGTCATAGCACTTGGCATTTAGTGGGTAAAGGTAGACTGACGTAGAGAAACAAGCATAGGCTCAGGATAAGACAGGCTTGAGCTCCGACCCAGCCCTGCCTCTTAAGTGATTGAGTAAATCACTCTAGCTGTCTCGCCTGTGTTTCCTCCTTGGTTTAATGGAAGGAGCACGATGGTATTTGCCCTATAGTGTATAGAGTGTATGGCAGATTGTAGAGGGCCAACCAGTTTTAGCTATTACAATTATTATTCACAAGTTTTATTTTATGTAAGCCTTTGAGGAACTTCATGAAGTGGTATTATGGTCAATTTTCATTTGACAGGTGAGAAAGCTGAGCCCAGGGAGGTTAAATAACTTGCCCACGGTAATGCAGCTGTTGAGTGGACATACAGTCTGTATGTAAGCCTTTAATAGGTAATAAGCACTAATATTTATTTAGTGCCCACTATATGCCAGATACTGTTCTAAGACTTCTAAGGTAATAATTCACTTAATCCTTCCACAAGCCTCTTGGGACAGGTGTTACTGTCATGTGTGCTTTGCAGGTAAGGAAATTGAAGAAGAGAGGAGTCAAGTCACTTGCCCACGATCACACAGCCTGAAGTGACAGTCTGGGGTTTGAATCCAGGCAGCCTGACTCCGTGGGGAAACAGCTATGCCTTTAATAGCTGTCAATTCCTATTTGGAACTTACCTTCAGAGCTAGTTCATGAGCTACTCAGTTATGGCAAATTCTAATCCCCCTCATTGTTAATCCAGGTAGTGCAGTCCCATTTAATCACCTACTTGGTTCTCCCCATTCAGCTCTGAAGAACTTGGAGCTATTACCAGAAGGCAGACCTGCCCTGAATGGATAGAGATTTGCCCCTTATCACAAAATGCCAGGAAAAAAGAAAATATGACACCAGCTCTAAAAGCAGCTCCAAAAGCAAATTCCAGAAAGCCAGAAAAAGCACACAATCCTGGTTGGAAAAGAAGGGACAGTGCTGCATGAATGCATTAGTCGAGGAATGTTGCTGAAACACCTTTTTATTGCCCCACAGTCTTGTTGTAGTTCACTGAGTTGTGTAGGAGTTGTGTGACGGCTTGAGGAAGCCAAATTTTTAGGAAAATGAGACTAATAGAGAAGATGAGGTCCCTGGAGGCAATTTGAGAAGCACATTTACGAAGTACCTCCTGAGTGTCAAGCACTGGTATGGATGCTGGGCAGTCAGGCAAGAATAAGGCAGTTAAGGCCCTTGCCCTGATGGAGGTGAGTCTAATGGGGGAGACAGTGAATACTTTTACATAAGATCGTCCCGAAAGGCATAACAGGGGATGTGTGATTGGCAGGGCTGAGACCTTGTCTTTATCAGCTTGGGCTGCTCTAACAAAATACCACAAACTGGGGGACTTAAACAGCAGATGTTTATTTCTCATAGATCTGGAGGCTGGGAAGTCTGAGATCAGGGTGCCAATATGGTCGAGTTCTGGTGAGGACTTCGTGGCTTGCAGGCACTGCCTTCCTGCTGTATCCAAACATGTTGGAGAGAGAGCAAGCTCTCTGTCTCTTATAAGAGCACAGATCCCATCACGAGGACTCCACCCTCATGAGCTCATCTAAACCTAACCACCTCCCAAAGGCTGGAGCAGTCAGCTGGCGTTCATACACTTGACCTCTCCCTGTGGCTTGGACTCTGAGAGCATGGCATGGTAGCCGGCTTCTGAGAGGGTGCACCCCAGGAGTGAGTGTCCCAAGGGACAAAAGGTGGAAGCTGCCTGGCCAGAATGGCTGTTAAGTGTCATCCCAAGAACCAAAAGGTTGCCAGTTCGATTCCCAATCAAGGGCACATACCTGAATTGCAGGTTTGATTCCCCAGTCAGCCTACAGAAGGCAGCCAAATGATGTTTCTCACATTGATCTCCCCCCCCCCCCCCCCAATCCTTCCTTTTCTCCCTTCCTGTCTCTAAAAATATCAATTAAATTTGTTTTAAATAAAATAAAATAGTGGACACTTGCTCGTTGTAGAAAATTGTCCTTTGGGGGTAAGAATATGGGTTCCCTGGCTCACTGTGTGCCTCAGCAGATTGTTTCCCTTCTTGGCTGCAGTCCTCCATCTGTAAAATGAAGGGGTGAGCAAGGTCAGTGGTTTTTCAAACTATTCCTTGGAGTTCTTGAGAAGTGCCCCTAGTGCCATGGGAGCGGCAATGGGGGCCTAGTTGGAGGGGCTCAGTTCTTCCCCCTGACCCCCTTCAACCAGAAACCCTCTTGTATATCACCCGAAAGTTTGGATGGATGGCCACAGGTCTAGATCTTTCAGGCTACATGTAACAAAATCCAAAATAACAGCAAGTTTAAAGGATAGTTTATTTTTTCTCTTTTTTTAAATTTACTGATTAGAGAGAGAGAAAACATCAATTTGTTGTTCCACTTATTTATGCATTCATTGGTTGACTTTATATGCCCTGGCCCGGGATTGAACCCACAACCTTTGCATATCAGAACGACGCTCTAACCAACTGAGCTTTCCAGCCAGGGCAAAGTTTATTATTTTCTTCGGTAAAAAAAGTACTGGGATAGTCTTGGCAAGTGTGGCTCAGTTGGTTGGGTGTCATCCCATGGCACCAGGAGGTCGCCAGTTCGATTCCTGGCCAGGACGCGTGCCAGGGTTATAGGCTCAATCCCCCAGTGGGGGGCATGTGGGAGGCAGCTGATCAATGTTTCTCTTTCATCAGTGTTTCTCTCCCTTCCTCTCTAAAATCAATAGAAACGTTATTTTTAAGTGCTGGGGTGTGCAACCCTGGCTGGATGGCAGCGCCATTGTGTCATCAGGAATTAGGCTCCATTTCCCTACTCAGCCATCCCAGCACTGGCTTTTATCCGTAGTGTCACCCCTTGGGCTAAGATGACTGACAAAGCTTCAGCCATCACATCCTTGCCCTAGTTAGCTGGAAGGACAGAAGGAGCAGAAGATGGCCACATCTTCACCTTGAGTACAACTTGCTTACAACTCATTGGCCAGTAGTCAGGCACATGGCCATACCTAGCTACAGAAAGTACTGTGAAGTGTCTTTGTTTTGGGCTGCCGTGTGTCCAGGCACAGTTGGGTACAAACTTTTGGGTAACATACAAGAGGGTTTCTGGTTGAAGTTGAGTTCTGGAAGAAGAGGGTAAGAGGTATTTCTTCACCACTACTTGGTTTCTGGGCTCTGCTGGTTCTGAGTCTGTGAATACCCGGGTGTAGATTTAATTCCACTGACATTTTGCACATTTGCTGTTTGTTGTTGGAAGGCTATGTTCCATCATGCTGGCCCATTCTTGTGGCATGAAGATAACAGGTATTTGAGCATGTAGCTTATCATTCTCTCCAGCCACAGCCCCCCTGAGAGAAGATAAACAGGTGATATATAATTGTCAGGGCTGAGACCTGAAAAATGGGAAGGAGCCAGCCATACTAATAGCTGGAAGAAAAGGTCATTCTTCATAGCAGGGACATCCCTGCATCCTCTGCACTCAGCATGGTGAACATCTACTGGTGTACACACACAGATGTACACTGGGCACATGAGTGGATGCTGTGCATAGAGAAACCCCAGCTTTTTGGGGCTCTCAGTAGAGTAGGCGTGGTAATGAAGAACCCCAGAGGTTAACTGCACCCAGCCAGCAGGAAAGAAAACCTCCTTTAGCTGGACAGTGGCCAGGCTAAGGGCCTGACCGAGGGTGAACAGTCAGGGGGCAGATGGAGCTGGTGAAACTCTTTCAAGCAACACTCTCCTCCCTCACTGGAAGCAAATGAGCACATCAGTCTTGGTCTCTTGCTGCTTGTCAGGTCAGAGGTGACATCCCACTGGGACAGCTGGGAGCTGTTGAGGGGATGGAATTCACCAAGGGTCAGCAGCAGGGTCTTTCCAAGAGGGCAGGGAGGGTGCAGATCCTGGTTTTATCCTCATGTTTCAGCTCTCTGGGAGATCACAAACTTTTGCTTTCCTTTTGTAATCCTTTGAGGTGGCATCTGAAAGGAGATTAGCTGAGGACCTGGCCTAGAATAGGTGCTCAGTTCTTATTCACTTCTAACAGCGTGATCTGGTCTTTCTGGTGAGATCCCTGAATTCTTCTCATTCATTTATTCAAAAAATATTTATTGTACCTACTGTGTGTTGAGGCCTGTACTAGGGGCTGGGAATCAAAAGAATATGCCATAGCCCTAGCCAGTTTTCTCAATAGTTAGAGCATTGGGCCTTGGACTGATGGGTCTCAGGTTTGATCCCTGGCCCCAGTTGGGGCATGTGTGGGAGGCAACCAATCAATGTGTCTCTCTCACATTGATGTTTCTTTCTGTCTTTCCCCCTCCCTTCCACTCTCTCTAAAAGTCAATGGAAAAAATATCCTCGGGTTAGGATTAATAACAACAAAAAAAGAATATGCCACAAACTCAGCTTTTTTAAATTTTCATATTTTTTAATGATTTTTTAGAGAGAGGAAGAGAAAGGAAGAAGGAAGAGAGATAAAAACATCGCTGAGAGAGAAACATTAATCGGCTGCCTCCTGCACGTTCCCTACTGGGGATCGAGCCCACAGTCCAGGCATATGCCCTGATTAGGAATGGAACCAGCGACCTCTTGGGTCCAGCTCAACCACTGAGCCACGCTGGCTGGGCCAGACTCAGCTTTTGAGGTGCTCGTTGACCAGGGTGTGAGTGAGTTGTAGTAGTTAAGAGTATAGTTTCTGGAGCAGACTGCCTGCATTTAAATTCCAGCATGTTATTTAACCTTTCTGTGCCTCAATTTTCTCATCTGTAAAATAAGAAGAACAATACTACTTACCTCACAGGGCTCATATGAGAATCAAATGAATTAACATACTCAAAGTAGTTGGAATATTGTCAGATAATAAGGCTTAATAAAGGATTCACATGTATGTATGGTCTCCAGTTACAATGGTTTGACTTAGGATTTTTTACTTTACAATGGTGTGAAAGTGATATGCATAATAAATTACATGAGATATTCAATACTATTTGACAAGACAAGTGTTATATAGCGCCAGGCTGTCAATGAACACTTGTGTGTTACTTCCTCAGCACTGGCCCTCGAGGAGAGTGTGTGGGAATCATGGTGAATAAGACTGCTTGTGCCCCTGCCCTCATGGGCTGATGGTAGAGCAGGTAAAATGGTTGTTGAGCACATCAGTGTGCAAAAGGCATCAAAGAAGAAGAGGGAACAGGGAACCGAAGCTTGGGAGTGGCGACAAGTCTTGGAAGTTTGGCATTTGAGGTGTTTGGGTTGGGCATGAAGAAAGTAGCATGTTCATTGCAGCACTGTTGTAGGAGTGAAAGATGGGAGCAACCTCCCTGTCCAGCCGGAGGGGACTAGATGGGTACCTCACAGTTTATTCGTGCAAAATAGAAAACTTCAAGAGAAGTTAACAGGATCACATGATCTACATGATCAATATGGCCAAATCTCTAAAACATAAAGTTGAAGTTTGAAAAAGTTGAAATAGGTTACCTGCAATGTGGTGATATGATGATGATGATGATGATGATGATGATGATGATAGTCAGAATTTTCTTACAACTTTCTATGTGCCAAGCACTGTTTTAAATGCTTCGCTTGTATTAATCCATTTAATCGTCTGAACAGCCCTATGATGTAGGCACTATTATCAGCTCTATTATCAGCTCTAACTTGGTTAAGTCACCTGCTCAAGTTAACGAGTGACATAGTCAGCATTCTAGAACAAGGCCATCAGGTTCAACAGCTCGTGCTTTTACCATTACACTTCATAAAAAGCACACAATATAATACCTTTTTATATCAGTAGTAAAAGTGTAATCATGCATAAAACCACATTATCTTCTGGGAAGAATAAGAAGGGAAAGACATGATAAAATAGAGCTTTTATTTAGGTGTATGTATATTCTTAATCTGAAGCAAAGTATTAATAGCTGCTAATTTGGGTTCTAGGTGTATGGATTATTTTCTGTTTTTTCCTGTATTGTTTGAAATATTTTGTAATTTTTAAGTGAAGTTTTTATTGAGGTAATTGTAGATTCATATGTAGTTATAAGAAATAATATAGAGGGATCCCATGTTCTCTTTGCCCATTTCCTCCAATGATAAATTTTGGCAGAACTATATATAGTACAGTATTATAATCAGGATGTTGACATTGACACAATCCACCCATCTTATTCAGATTTCTCATTTTGTACTCACTTCTGTGTGTGTGTGTGTGTGTGTGTGTGTGTGTGTGTGTGTATTTAGTTCTATTCAATTTTATCATGAGTGTAGGCTCATGTATCCACCACCACAATCAAGATATCAAACAGCTCTACATAAGATCATTGTGTGGCCAGTTTATAACAATACCTACCTCCCTAAATATTCATAAACACTTGCACACACACCCTAGCCCCCGGCAACCACTAATCTAGTCTTTATTTTTGTTCTCTTCTCCATTTTGTCATTTTTAAAATGTTATATAAATGGAGTCATACAGTATGTATTCTTTTGGGATTGGGGCTTTTTTCACTCAGCGTAATTCCCTTGAGATCTGTCCAAGTTGTTGCCTGAATCAATAGTTTGTTCCTTTTTATCGCTATAGTATTCCTTTGGTTGGATGCAGCACAGTGTGTTTAAGCATTCACTTACTGAACAACATCTGAGTTTCCAGTTTTTGGCTTTTATGAATAAAGCTGCTCTGAACATTCATCTGCTGGTTCCTGTGTGAACATAGGTTTTCATTTCTGGGTTGTATAGTAGTTGCATGTCTAGTTTTATAAGAAACTGCCAAACCCTTTTCCAGAGTGCTGTGCCTATTTCATAATTTTAAGAACAGGATTTTGGCTAGTGAAGGAAGGCATTACAGGCAGAGGGAAGAAGCTGCAGAGATCTAGCATGTGACAGTTTATGGGATAGCAGAGTGTTTCATGTTGCTGGGATAGGTCTGGGCTTAGCTCAGGAGGGGAACACAGGTTTGCTCCTCATCCATTCAGTCAGCAAGTCTTAGTAGAGCTCTTATGTGTTCCAGACTCTGCTCTGAGCACATGGAGGCATTCCCTTCAGAAGCGTGAGTCCAGCAGAAAAGACAGGTTGAAGTAGTTACAAGGTGCGTCGTGTACAGGGTGGAGAAGAGCCTTTGAGGGAGGTCTGATGATGGGCATCTGTAGAACTCTGGTGCTTTCCATGAGGGCAAGGACCATGCCTGTCTTGTTCTCCCCTGGGCTCCAGCACATAGTAGGCAATCAGTAAATATGTGTGAAGTGTTGAGTGAATGAGCTTATTCAGGGTACATATTCCCTGTGAGTGTGGCCTGTGCATTGCCCTCTGGAAGCAGCTGCACATCCCAATCCCGCCATGTGGGTAAAAGGGCAAGGCTCCGTCCAGACACCACACCCTGGAGTGAATTACCACACCACAGATTGGAAGCCAACATGATATAAAAAAGATTGGAATGCTCTACTGGAAAATTTTAATTGTTAAACAAGCAAAGAAGGTTGTAAATTCCAGGCGGCGGGACAGTATTGCATTTTGTGCCTGTTGCCGCCGCCGCCGCCACAGTTTCTTATCAGCCCGTTGGGGTTTCACAACCTCTCATGCTTCTTGCATGTTAAAGGGGCCTCTGAACAGAGTCTCTAGGACATGGTGCAACACCATCCCTTTTCCCGTGGGGGTGATAGCCAGGCTCTCTGTGCATTCTGTCTGACTTCCCCTCTTTGTGTCTTGGGTCTTAGATTTTCTCCAAAGGAACATCCAGTGCTGGCCCTGCCAGGGGCCCCAGCCCAGTTCCCCGTCCGGGAAGAGCATAGGCCACTGCAGAAGTACATGGTATGGTCTAATGAGATGGTGAAGACAGGAGAGGCCCTGATCCGCACCCACCTCATCCGGCCCTATGTCGCTATTCACCTACGCATTGGCTCCGACTGGGTAACTTTCTCCTTCCTCTCCTGGATGGGTTGGACATGTCCCTGAGCAGGGCCCATGCCTTGGGGTTTGAACACTGAACCCATTGCACCAAGTCCCAGCCAAGACCATAGAGTCCTCACATGAGAGTTCCCACTGTATCTCATGATCCTGCCATAGACAGGTCAAACATGTGGCTCCAAAGAGCTTGCTTGCCAGCTCTTGTTCTAAGTTGCCATTTTTATCCTGGTTTTGGAGATGGATAAACTGAAGTATCAAGCGAGACTCTGGGTCAGGCAGCAAGCCAGAGAGCTCAGACTCATAGTCCAGTAGTCCTCTGTTCCAGCTCAGTGTTTAGTCAATAGTCTACTTATTAAAAAACAAGTTCTGGAGATTGGGTGGGGCTCCCAAGAAATGAAGATGTCATCCTCTGAATTTGGAGGCTGCTTAAATGTACAGAAGCCTCATCACATTATCCTCTGTGTGAAAATAACAGGAGTAATATAGTCTCCTTAGTTTATGTAAGCGGGTAAATATATGTATATGTGTTAGAAATGCTCATTATTGAAGACTTGAAAAACATTGAAATTAGATCAAAATTCATTCAGAGCTAATTGAGAAGGTAATGACACATTTACCCACTAGACTCCCTTCCTGCCCCACTTCCACAAAGAAAAGGAGCCAGACCCAGAACACGTTATGAGTAGTTTCAGCCAAACCTTCAAGAACAGATAGTTCTCATCTGTACTTTCTTAGAACATAAAAAAATAGAAGATACTATTTTTTTATAAAGCTAACATAGCACAAACACTAAACTCAGATAAGGTCAACTCAGAAAAGTATATAGCCCATTCTCACTTATGAGCATAGATGCACAGATCCTAAGTAAGAGATCAGCAAGTAAAATCCATGCAACACAAGTAAAATTTATCCTAGGAATGCAATTATATATTAACTATATTAACACCCAAAGAAGAAAAATCATATAATCATCTCAACAGAGGCCAAGAAAGCATTTGAGAAAAGTCAACACTCATTTATGATTTAAAAAAACTCTTAACCAAGCAGGAATAGAAGGGACCCACCTTAACTTGATAAAGGCTATCTCTCTGAAACCCACAGCAAACACGTACTTCATGGGAGCTATCAGAACTGTTCCCACTGAAGTCAGAAATCAGATAAGGCTGCCCATTATCACCACCCTGGTTCAGAATTCGACTGGAAGTCCCAGATAATGCAGTAAAACCAGTAAAAAAGAAAAAAAAAAGAAAAAACCACAAAGAAAAACCAACTTTATAAAAAGCCAATATCCCACAACCCAGAAACAACTGTTACTGTTTTGATGCATTTCCCTCTTCCCTCGATGCTTTAAAAAAAACATAGTTGAGCCTGCCTTTGTCTACTTACCACCTTTGGCTTCTGGGGTTCCAGGCCGGTTGCTGTTTCTAACTCTGCCCCCCTGACCCCACCCCGTAGAAGAATGCCTGTGCCATGCTGAAGGATGGGACTGCGGACTCCCACTTCATGGCCTCTCCGCAGTGTGTGGGCTATAACCGCAACTCAGCGACCCCTCTCACCATGACTATGTGCCTCCCAGACCTGAAGGAAATCAAGCGGGCCGTGGAGCTCTGGGTGTGGACTCAAAACGCCCGGTCTGTCTACATCGCCACGGATTCTGAGAGTTATGTGCCAGAGATCCAGCAGCTCTTCAAAGGGAAGGTATGCGTGGGCCCTGTGGGAGTGCAGCAGGAAGGGAATCTGGGAAAGTGCCCGGTGTTCCCGCTGTTCCCCACACATGCTTTGTGTCCTCCTGCCACCAGACTTTTGCTTGGACATCCAGGCTCCTTGAAGGCAGGATCCAAGACTGTCCTGTTCCTTGGCGTCTAGCCAGGTGCTTTGACCTCCTCCAGGGCTGAGACCCCGCCTTGCCATCACCAGTGTCTAGGAGAGTGCCTAACACATAGTAGACAGTTGTTAAATGTTTGCTGAATAAGGATGTAAAGAATGGGCCCCAGTAGGGGTCCAGTGTAGCAGAGGAACCAAGAGCATGGACTTGCCTTGGCCAGTGTGGCTCCATTGGTTGGCTGTCATCTCATGCACCAAAAGGTTGCTAATTCGATTGCCAGTCAGGGCACATGCCCGGGCAGTGGGCTCAATCCTTGGTTGGGGCATGCAGAAGGCAGCTGAATTTTTTTTAAAAATATATTTTATTGATTTTTTACAGAGAGGAAGGGAGAGGGAGAGAGAGTTAGAAACATCGATGAGAGAGAAACATCGATCAGCTGCCTCCTGCACACCCCCCACTGGGGATGTGCCCGCAACCAAGGTACATGCCCTTGACCAGAATCGAACCCGGGACCCTTCAGTCCACAGGCCGACGCTCTATCCACTGAGCCAAACCGGTTTCGGCAAGGCAGCTGAATTATGTTTTGCTGTCACATTGATGTTTGTCTGTCTCTCTGAAAAATCTTAAAAAAAAAAAAAAGAAGAGCATGGACTCTGGAGCCAGAGAACTTGGGCTCTGCTCACTGTGCAGCCTTACATAAGGTACTGCCTTTCTGTGCTTCTGTTTCCTTGTCTATAAATGGGGACTAAGAGTAGTACTAGCGAAGATCAGATATAAAGAAATTAAACCTGTCTGGTACCAAATAAGCACTCAGTTAAGTTAGCTGTCATTGGTAGAAGTTGGGGGTTGATGCATAAAGAGAAGGTCTTTTGTGCTTAATTAATACTTTAAAAGCTGTGAGTAGTAGGTATTCAGTATATGAATAAGCAATAGAATGTATATGCTTGGTACTGTATGCGTGAAGAGCGTGTATCATTAAATGACTGAATTAATAGTAAGCATTCCATAAGACTACGCTGAATGAACGAAAGCCCTAAATGCTTGAGCAGATCTTAAAAGGCAATGAACCCCCTCACTTTCTTTTATATATATACTAGAGGCCCGGTGCACAAAATTCGTGGACGGGGGGGGGGGGGGGGGTGTCCCTCAGCCCGGCCTGTACCCTCTCCAATCTGGGACCCCTCGGGGAATGTCCCACAGGGATCGGGCCTAAACTGGCAGTTGTACATCCCTCTCACAATCCAGGACTGCTGGTTCCTAACCGCTTGCTTGCCTGCTTGCCTGATTGCCCCTAACTGCTTCTGCCTGCCAGCCTGATCGCCCCCTAACCGCTCCCCTGATGGCCTGATTGACACCTAACTGCTCCCCTGCTGACCTGATCGCCCCCAACTGCCCTCCCCTGCAGGCCTGATCGTCCCCAACTGCCCTCCCCTGCCAGCCATCTTGTGGCGGCCATCTTGTGACTATGTGAGGGCAGCCATCTTGTGATGACGTGAGGGCGTAACGCGAGGGCGCAAGGACCACCTAGGCTTTTGTTAGTATAGATATATATTTTTCAATTGATTTCAGAGAGGAAGGGAGAGGGGGAGAGAGAGAGATAGAAACATCAATGATGAGAGAGAATCATTGATTGTCTGCCTCTGCACGCCCCCTACTGGGGACCGAGCCCAAAACCCAGGCATATACTAATACCTTTGACCACAATCGAACCCGGGCCAGTGCTCTATCCACTGAGCCAAACCAGCAAGGCTGCCCTCACTTTCTAGCAATAAGTGCCCTCGCTCCCTTTCTTTTACCCCAGACAAGGCTTTTACTCAGACACAAAAGTGCTGAGTCAGCCCTGGCTGGTTGGGCTCAGTGGATAAAGTGTCAGCCTATGGACCAAAGGGTCCTGGGTTCGATTCCAGTTACTTGGTTGCAGGCTCCTCCCCGACCTGGGCCCTGGTTGGGTGCATGCAGGAGGCAACCAGTCCATGTGTTTCTCTCTCATCCATGTTTCTCTCTGTCTTTCCCTCTCTCATTCTCTCTAAAAATCAATGGAAAAATATCCTCGTGTGAGGATTAACAAAACAAACAAAAAAGTGCTGAGTCAGTGCATTCTGGTCTCCCACCCACCCACTTTATAGAAGAATATTAGAGCTGGGAGACCTCGAAGCACCTCTAACCCAACAACCCCTGTGCTTTATCGCTGAGGAAACCAAAGTCCCAGGAAGGAATAGAATTTACCCAAGAGGTGCCAGAGCTAATTATGGGTGTGACACAGAGGGGATAAGTTTCAGGGCGTGGATGGAATTGTTCAGGGGTTTTTGAGCCATGATTAAACTCATATTATTTCTTTGCTACCATCCAAATAGCAAGATGATGATTTTTGTTACATTAGAAATCTCTGTGTGACAGCAAAGCACTTTCCGCCCAGCTCTGCCCACACTGCCATCTCAGTACTAAGTTGAAGCATGTGGAGAGTCCCAGGGAGTTTTTTGTGAGTTTTTAGTTAATGTACTTGTTATGCCTTGAGCCTTTTGCCATTTTCTATTTCCTGTTTCTGCACCATTGTTCTTGCCCTTCTCTACTCCTCAGCTCCCCTTTCTCCTGGACGGTCTTGCTTCTCCGTTAAGCCTGGCCAGTGCTGAGCTGGAGATATTGATAAATAAGAGGTGATGTGACCCTCCAGGGCTCACAGTCTAGACTCAAGAAAAGAAACTTTGCAGAGAACTATAATACATGCCATGGGTAGGGGAGTGGGGGAGTCTCATTCATTCACTTGCCCAGTCAACAGATGCTTCTTGAGGAGGGCTCCAGCCAGCAGTGACAAGCAAACTGACACAGCCCAGCCCCCATCAGGTGCAGGAGGCTGACATTAATCAGAGACTCACTAAGGAGTGAAAACTGCAAACAGACATGCACTCCAAAGTAAAGGAACATGGTTCTGTCAGAGTGTAGAACAGAGGACCCTTGCCTAGACTGGGGGGTGAGGGAGGACTTCCCTAGGGAGGCGAGACTTGCGCTTCAGAGTGAAGGTTAAGTAGGAGTTAACCAAGCAAAGAGAAGCACCCCAAATGGGAGGAGGAGCATATGTAAAGGTCCTGAGGAAGGTGGGTGCCTGGATTGTAGTGGCTGGAGGTATGAGAGGAAGTGGAAAGGGAGCCTAAACAAGGCTTTATTGGCCACAATCAAGATTTGCCATCTTGCCTGGCCAGCATGGCTCAGTGGTTGAGCGTTGACCTGTGAACTAGAAGGTCATGGTTTGATTTCCGGTGAGGGCATGTGCCCGGGTTGCAGGCTCGATCCCCATGTGGGGTGTGCAAGAGGCAGCCAATCAATGATTCTCTCTCATCATTGATGTTTCTATCTCTCTCTCCTTCTCCCTTCCTCTCTGAAATCAACAAAAACATAGTTTTAAAAAAGATTTGCCACCTTTACCTGAAGAACAATAGGGCACCATTTGAAGTGGACATGATGGGGTTAGAGGTATCTAAAAAGATTTTCTCTGGCTGCACTGTGGTAAGGAGGCCAGGAGGAGAGGCAGTGAGGAGACCAGTGAAGAGGTAAGAGAGGATGGTGGCTGGCCAGGAAGTGGTATTTCATCAAGAGAAGGGTTCACCTTTGGGGAATATCTTGGGAATAAATTGGATAAGATTTTAGGCTCTAGAGGCATCAGGCAACATAAGTGGATGGGTGGAGCGCTCCTTGGTCAGATCACAGTTTGGTGAGGGAAGCCAAGCCTGTCAGTCTAGGGCAGTGATGGCGAACCTATGACACGCGTGTCAGCGCTGACACGCGTAGCCATTTCTGATGACACGCGGCCGCTGAGGCAGCCGCATGCCGAGGATGAAACATTTGCTGCTCCTGAGGATGAAACATTTGCGAAATAATGTTTTTTCCTCAAAGTGACACACTACCCGAGTTATGCTCAGTTTTTTGGCGAAGTTTAACACACCAAGCTCAAAAGGTTGCCCATCACTGGTCTAGGGCTTCATGAGAAAGGTAGAACTTGAGCTGAGACTTGAGAGTATGGTAGGGATTTCAATGGGCAGAGAAAAGGTATTCCAGGCAAAGGAAAATAGCAAGCAGAGGTGAGTGTGAATGAGTGGTGTGTTTGGAGCTAAGGCTGGCAGTGGGAAAAGAGTGCTGGGCTGCTATTCCATGTGGGGATAGGCCAGGGCAGTTGCTGGGCAACACTTCTCTTAGATGCCGGCCCTACCTCTCAATCCTCTCTGTACCTCCTGTTGTGTCTGTAACTTCAACACAGGGGAAGAATACCGGGAATATGGCTGCAGGCCTTGGCTGAGCTGGCCACCTTGGCCTTCACCCTGGCTAAAATGCCCTACCCTTCCTCCTGCAGGTGAAAGTGGTGAGCCTGCAGCCTGAGGTGGCCCAGATCGACCTGTACATCCTTGGCCAAGCTGACCACTTTATTGGCAACTGTGTCTCCTCCTTCTCCGCGTTCGTGAAACGGGAACGAGACCTCATGGGGAAGCCATCCTCTTTCTTTGGCATGGACTGGCCCCCACAGTTTCGGGACGAGTTCTGATCTAGGCTGGAGCACATCACCAGCCCAGCTGGTCCCTCCAGCCAGGCCTGGCACCCAGAGCTGCTCCCAGGATTGACCCCAAAGGAGCAGGCCAAAAAGAGAAGCAGCTGCCAAGGATAGAGAAAAGAACCAGGGACTTCCTGGGGCGGAAGACGGTCCATCTCCCAGAGTACAGGACTTCCAAGTTCCTAGGAGCCAGACCATCTTCCCTGCTCCCATGCTTCTGGGAGTTTCTCACACCAGCAAAACAGTGCAACCACTGCCTTTGGTCTACCCTGCTCTTATCAGGGGCAGAAATAGAATATTGCAGACCAGCTATAATTATAAGAAATCCTAGAGGCCCGGTGCATGGATTCGTGCACCAATGGAGTCCCTCAGCCTGGCCTTCTCCCTCTCAAAGCGGCAGGCGGCCAGGGAGGAGCCCGAGCCTGGGCTGGGCCCCCGAGCAGCTCCCGCTCATCCCAGCCCCGCTGCACCTGCCACCACCGTTGCTCGGCAGCGCACTGCCACAGCGGCTGCAATCACCAGCCTTGAGCCTGGCATCTGGCATCCGTCAGTCAGCTGAGTGGCGCTACCACTGTGGGAGTGCACTGACCACCGGGGGCAGCTCCTGCGTTGAGTGTCTGTCCCCTGATGGTCAGTGCACGTCATAGCAACTGGTCAAACGGTCATTCGGTCACTTAGGCTTTTATATATATAGATTAATCATGCTCTGTTAACCGTCATTGTTTTGTTCTGATTAAAGAAAGTACATTCCCACCTGGCTGGGAGTTGCACACGGGACCTGGGAGCTCACCTGGAAATTCATCCCATCCTCCACATCTGGGAGCTACCTCTTATCATGGAAAGATTAACCAGCGGTGCCAGCCCTTTACAAGCCCCCAGGTCTTTGCAAACCCCCCGCCCATATTACCTGTAAACTGCCCATTTTGCATACCTATTCTTATCCCTTTTGCCTACTTCCCCATGTAACCTTTGTCCTTCTACCCAATATAAGCAGCTGGTTTATGGGGGAGGGAGAGATAGAGAGCAGATTCTTGTGGATGACCTGCTGCTCTCCCACCCTGCCGGCAGTATTGGAATAAATGCTCATATATGATTCAACCCTGTCTCTACTTAATTGGCTCAAGTAGTGACAGGCAGCCCAGACCCATTGATTGTCCGGTTTCACTCTGAGCAGCCTCGTTTTGATACAAGGTCATGACTACCCTACAACTCTCTCTCATTTTAAAAAAATCAATGAAGTTCATTAACATAGGTACTTAAAGTGACCTTAACTGAATGTAGATGAGGCCAGGGGTAGGGTGGGGGTGTTCACCACTTTTCCATATGACCCCCAGAGTGGCCCTCAGACTCATCCCCACTGCCTCACCAGAGCCACTGTCGACCCCACTTCTTGACCCCTTTCCAAGGTTTGGGCTATGAACACTCTCCTCCATTGTAAACACTTGGCAAATACAAGTTCTCAGTCATGGGGCCACACAGAGTTCCACAGACAGCTGAGTGCTGCTCACAGGGCACATTCCCTGCACGGAGCCCACACCATCTCACCAAGCCATCATGGCATTGGTCTCAGTCTCTTGGTAGTTGGTGGCCTGCCACAAACCTGGCATCATCAGGGTCTTATAACAATCACTGGGCTGTCTAGCCTGGTGGGATCCTTCTGAAGGCTGCCATCTCCTCTCTTGCTCTCTTGCCTCAGGGGCCTGGTTGTAGAATTTTGCCATCAAGTTGGTATCCAAGGTCTGTACTCCCAGCCTTTCTCCTGTAGCTGGAGCCCTCAGACCATATTTTCACAAGGGAGTGTTTGCTAAGCCTCTGACCAGACAGAAGATGCCCCAAACCTGGGATGCATGGGAGTCCCTGTTTTGAAGCAACTTTTGTCCCTTCCTATCCAATGTTATCTCTGATCCCATGAGACTTAAAGTGTTATAGTTGTAAGTTTCTTTGTCTCCCAGATGCTGTGCTCCCATGACTCCTGAGAGTCTGACTTTTGGGCCTTTTGGTTCTAAAATTCAAGTCTAATTAATACCTGCAGATCCCTCACCATCTTGGGATTTCTCTGGTCTTCGATCCCGGGAAGATGAAGGATATTCTCATGAGAGCCAGGCCCAGATCTTCAGTCAGGGGCTTTTTCCTCGGGTTACCTTTGGAAGAGTTTGTTTGTTTGTTTGTTTGTTGTTTTTGTCAGGGCAGACTGGTCAGAGGTTGCAGGGCAGCAAGGGTGTCAAACACCAAAGGTGACATTTATTGCTTAGGGCTGCCGCCCAACTCCAAGCAGGAGAGACTATACAGAGAGGGCTTTTGTGTTTTTGCTCTTGGGAAAATAGTGAAATGTTTTACATGCTAGATGGACTCTGAGAGGTAGTTTATCTATTCAGACTTGTTCACGAGCCTCATTCAGAGACACAGACCCCATGTGTGTACTCCTGCCTCCATCGGCTAGTTGGGAAAGCTGATTTCATTTGTTGGATTCATTTGTCCATCACTGCCTCACACGAGACACATGTCTGGGCTCTGAAGGGCCATCCAAATCGTGTTGGTTAGCATCGGCTGTGATAATAGCTTATATTTCTGGGGGAGAGGGCACCAGAGTTGTAGTCAGTTGTGTGTTCTTAGGCAAGCACTTTATTCCTCTTTGACCCAGTTTTCTCAGCTATAAAATGGTGATAAAACTGATGGAGTTGTTGAAGGGCTTAAATCAGATAAAGGGCTCAAATCAGAGCACATTGTAAATGTGAAAGAGACAAAGGCTCATCTGTGGCTGTTCGTTCATTTGACTGCCTCTTGCCGCACGCCTACTCTGTGCCAGGCACTGTGCTTGTTAAGTGATTTATGGGCAGTCTCTGATTTAGTCCCCACACCAGCCCTGGGAAGTAGGAACTGTTATTATCCTCTTCCTGCACAAGGAAAATGAATGCTCAGAAAATGCTCATAATTTTCCCAAGGCCACACAGGTGGTGGCTGTAAGCCAGGATTTGACCTCCCAAAGCCAGTCCTGGTAACCACATGCTCGGCTGCCCCCGGTTCATAGGATGCACTTGACTCCCATTTGAGCTTCTGCCATGGGTTGGCCATGCCAGGGGGTTTGGGGGAGATCACCCGAGAAACAGAAAGCCACAGGAAGCTTATACTTCCCTTGGGTGGTTATTCAACATCCTTTTAGTAACAGGTATTTATTGATCAACTACTATATGCCAGGCTCTGTGCTAGGTTCTAGGGATTCAGCAGAGAATCAGACATAGAGTCTTTGTTCTCAAGGAATTTTCATTCTAGTAAGAAGACAATAAAGAAGTATATTGTGCCCTGACCGGGAATCGAACCACGACTTCCTGGTTCATAGATCTACGCTAAACCACTGAGCCACGCCAGCCAAGCTCATCATTGATGTTTCTCTCTCTCTCTCCCTCTTCCTTCCTCTCCGAAATCAATAAAAATATATATTTTTTAAAAAGATAAATTCCCAGACGTGGTTTTGTTAGCTCATAGGTTTAAATATAAAAACTTTCATTATGGAAAAAATCAAATATAAATCATAGGTTATAAAATGAACTCCTAGGGAGGGTTTGATGACAAATATGTGATACCTTAATCAATAAAGTAATTAAAAAATAAAATGAACTCCCATTTTCAACAATTCTAAACATTTTACAGTCTTGTTTCATTTACAGTCTCAGCCCCAAGTCCAGATTTTAAAGGAAATCTATGTTTTGAAGGAAGAGCCAGTGGGGTTCCCTGACACACTGAATGCGGGGTGGGAGAGAAAGGGAAGTCCAGGATGTGCTGAGGCTTAATACCCAAGAGAGAAGGAGTTGTCCCTGACTTGCAGAGTGACCTTGAGGCAGGTCACTCACCTCTCTACCTAACCTCTGAATTCCAGGTGCTAATGGTGGTCCCAGTGTTTCTCAAAGGTGGTCTCCAGAGGTTCCTTGGAACTCTGGTTAATAAGGCAGATTCCAGGGACTCACCCACACCTGAACAATCAGAATCTGGGTGGGTTGATGCCCAGTGGCCTGAGACCTACTTCAGCTGTACTCGGACTAGCAATATGGACATCACCTGGACAGCTTGTTAGAAATGCAGATTCCCAAGACCAAATTCCCATAGAAGTGGTACTTTGCTGTGATGAATAATATAACTAGATATTTTTAAGAGGTTAACATTGGATTTCAAATTTATAAGGGTCTGGATTCAATTTCCTGTGGTCACTTCTCAATAACTCTTTGTCTTCTCAAGTTACTCAAAGTTTCTGATTCCAGTTTGTCTATTATGAAAAATAAATGTATACTAGAATCTTAAAAAAAAAAAAAAAAAAAAGGAAAGAAAGAAAAGAAAAGAAATGCAGACTCCCAGCCACCCTACTCCCCCAGCCCTGCTGAATCAGAAGCTCTGGAAATCTGAAGCTTTCTAGGAATCTTAAGCTCTCCAGGAGCTAAAGCTTGAGCAATACTGGTCGGAAGACTGTGGGTTAACCAGAAAGCACCGATGGAAGGCCTACTCTGCCCCAAGCCCTGAAGCTTTCCATCACATGTGATCAATGGGAGAGCTTTAGGAGGTGTCCCACAGTGCAACATGGACTGATTATTGTGCATTGGGGGAAGTATACAACCAGATAGTCAAACCCTTGATTTAATTGATTTTATTGTTTTAGGAATGGGTCCACATTTTTATAAGCAAAACAATGGGAATTACATTTTTAAAAAATTAAGTAACTTCCAATAGAGACAGATTGTGGATTAAACAGAAATGGTTTTCACAGGAACCAAGCCTGGGAGACACTGTCCTGATACATCACAGATCCTCCGAAAATATGGAAGAGGGTGGAGAGTAAGGGAATAAGAAAGGAAGGACAGGATAGAGGGGAAAAGAAAGAGCTGAGATCTCATTTCCATGTTCTGTGCACTTCAAAAAAGCTTAGAGAGTAATAATAAAAAAGCATTCCCAGGCCCAGAAATAAAGATCCCTTCTCTTCTCCATTTTTTCTCTCTCCTTAGAGGACTTGATAGGAAAAACCCCACAGCCTAAAGGCAAATCATGTAATATGGATTATATTGTCAGAGTTAATTCAGATTCTTACTTGAAACCTGGCTTATTTCAGGGTTGGGATCTTTCCCTTGAAATAACATTGTTTAAGGGCAAGCAGGTTTGATTTGTTTTTACATCTAATCCTTTATTGAGCATCAGCCTAGGATGCCAAGCCCAACCAAGTAAACAGTGGGAAGGGAAGGGACAAAAGGCATTTTCCAGAAACCACCTCTTTCCCCACATTCAGTGACTCAGCAGAAGTGGGGAACAGTGCCCACCCAAGGGTGGCAGAGGGAAAGCCTGGGAGGAGACCCCACCCCAGTCTAAAAATCCTCCCCTCTTAAAAAAGATTTGGAGTGGCCAGGGAGAGCTCAATGGGGGGAAAAGGAGACATATGTAATACTTTAAATAATAAAGAATTTTTTCAAAAAAGTTTGGTGGCATACCTTCATTCTCTCCAATATGGGAGCTGTTTTCCTTCTCTAACAGCATCCAAGAGGTACAGGGCACTCGCAGGAGAAGAGAATGAGCTTTCCAGTGTCCTCAGTCCTACTAACAATTCCAAAGAGAAAGTCTCGGTTCTGTGTCAGCATGTCATTAAGGAGAGCAGACCTCAGCGTCAAACATCAGTTTTGCTTTCATTATACTTATTTTTGGATACTTTTGTATTTGCATATTTTCATTTACAGATGTGGTTTAGAGTTTCCTCTTAGTTTAGGTTACAAAAAGTGAGTCGATTTAGAGAACAATGATAAGTAAATAATGGCGTGTGAATTATGAAGATTAAGTTGGGGAGACCCTCACTCAGCCTTATTGTTATGCCAGGCCCTGAAGACCCACAGAACAAGACCATGGGACTATCCAAAGGGAGGGCCAAGTATTGAAATTACTGTAAAAGAGAAACTATTCATATTCTACTCTTAACAGCTCCATGCTATAGTGAAGACTTTCCTCATTAATGTTTCAAGATCTTATTCTAAAAATTTCCTCTTCTGAGCTCCTGCAGCGTCTTGAAATTGCAATAATAACCAACATGTATTGTTTCCCATGTGCCAAGACTGTTCACGGCACTTTACATAAGCTAACTCAATGAAGTCCCAGTATAACCCTATGAGTTTGCCTTCTTATTAACTCCATCTTATAGATAAGGGCTCTGAGGCACAGAAAGGTGAAGCAACTAACTCAAGGTCACACAGCTTATGAGTGGCTGGAACCCTGAAAGTATAGGACAAGTGTCAGTGTTCTCAGCCCCATGCTGTGTTGCCTCTCACGTCACTAATCAGAAGACATTTGCTTCTTGGTTTCCCCAACTAGATCAGAGCTTCCCGGGAACAAGGACCATGTCTGATATATCTCCCTGTTCCAGCACCTAACCCATTGCTTGGCTTATAAGAATGCCCACGGGCCCTGGCCGGGATGGCTTGACTGGTCGGAGTGTTGTCCCATACACCAAAAGGTCGAGGGTTTGATTCCCTGTCAGGGCACAGACCTAGGTTGTGGGCTTAATCCCCTGGCCTGGTTGGGGAGCATGTGGGAGACAACCGATCAATGTTTTTCTCTCTCTCTTCCTCTCCTTTCCTCTCTCTCTAAAATCAATAAAACATATCCTCAGGTGAGGGTTAAAAAGCAAAAAGGCTATGAAAGAGATTGACTGGAGTGGTCAGAGAAGGCCTCTGTGTCCAGGTGACATTTGCGCAGAGGCCTGCAGGAGGTGAGTGAGTAAGCTGGGTGGATATCTGGGGAAGAGCATTCCAGGCAGAAGGAACAGCAAGCACAGAAGGGCTGGAGTGGAAGTTAGCCTATCGTATTTGAGGGGCAGGGAGGAGGGGAAGTGGGGGAAGTATGAGAGGGAGCAGGAGCCAGATCAGAGCGGGCCTTGCCTCTGGCATTTATGAGATTGATGTGAGAAGCCATGGGGAGGTCTTGAGCAGGGGAGTGACATGATCTGACTTAGGTTTTATATTATCTATTTTATACTATCTGTATCTTGGTATTTTAGTTATCTATCGCTGCATAACAAGTAACCCCAAAATGTAGTTTCTTATAGCAAGAATAGCCGCGTATTTCTCAGAGCTTCTGTGTGGGTCAGGAATTTGGGAGCAGCTTGCCTGAGCAGTTCTGGTCTCTCACAAGGTTGTAGTCAGTTATTGGCCAGGGCTGTACTCATCTGAAGGCTTGGCTGTGGCTGGAGGTTCCATTTCCAAGGTGGCTGGCAAGTTGGGGTTGGCTGTTGGTGAGAGGCCTTAGCTCCTCTCACAGGATTGCTTGGGGTGACCTCTCAACTTTATGGCTGGCTTCCCCAGTGTGAGTGATTCAAGAGACCAAGCTGTGATACATTTTATGACTTAGCCTCAGGAGTCATACACCCTCACTTCTGCCATTTCTATTGGTCACACAGGCCATTCTTATTCTATGTGAGAGGGGACTACACAAGGGCATAAGTACAAGGAGGTGAGGATCACTGTGGGCCATCTTGGGGAGTGACTACCACAAGCTTTTTGTTTGCTTGGTGGGTTTTTTTTGGGGGGGGGGGGGTTGAGGAGGGATTGGTGTTTTGTTGTTGTTGTTTTTTATTTCAAAGAGGGAGAGAGAGATCGAAACATCAATGATGAGAGAGAATCATTGATCAGCGGCCTCCTGCACGCCCCACACTAGGGATAGAGCCTGCAACCCAGGCCTGTGCCCTGACTGGGAATCAAACTGTGACTTCCTGGTTCATAGGTCTATGGTCAACCACTGAGTCACGCTGGCCAGGCGTTGTTTTTTTTTTTAAAGAAGAGAAATTTTATTTAAAAAGTCACAGAGTCCCTAGCCAGTTTGGCTCAGTGGATAGAGCATCAGCCTGGAGATGGAAGGGTCTCAGGTTCTATTCCAATCAAGGGCATGTACCTCAGTTGCAGGCTCCATCCCCAGTCCTGGTCAGGGCGCATGCAGGAGACAACTAATCGATGTGTCTCTCTGATGTGGATGTTTTTCTCTCTGTGTCGCTCCCTCTCTCTTCCACTCTCCCTAAAAATCAATGGGAAAAAATATCCTTGGATGAAGATTAACAAAAGAGAAAGAAAGAAAGTCACAGAGATAGAAGTGAGTGGCAGAAGAAATGGATTCAGGAAATAAGTTACAGTGGCAAAAGAAGAGCCCTTGAAGTTCAGGAGAGAGAAGGGTAAAGGTAGTATGGGGGGGGGGGGGGTGGAGGAGGAGAGAAGAAGAGGAGGGGAAAGATTGTTTGCTTGTTTTAACTTATAGTAAATTTTTTTGTGTGTAGTTGTATGAATTTTAACATGGGTAGATTTGCGTAACCACCACCACAAACAGGATGCAGTACAGTTTCATCACTCCTCCAAAAGCCCTCATGTTTCCCTTTGTAGTGACATGCTCTTCCCACCCTTAACCTGTGGTAGCCACCAATCTGTCACTATAGTTTTGTCTTTTTGAGAATGTCATGGAATCATAGAGTGCGTCACCTTTTGAAATAGGCTTTTTTTCACGCAGAATAATGTCACTGAGACTCCTCTAGGTGGTTGCAGGTATCAATAGTCCATTTCTTTTCTTTTTCTTTTTTTTTAAATCCTCACCCAAGGATTGAGGATATTTTTCTATTGATTTTTTTTAGAGAGAGTGTAAGGGAAGGGAGAGGGGGAGAATGAGAGAGAAACATTGATGTGAGAGAGACAAGTCCATCAGTTGCCTCCTGCGAGCATCCTGACTGACCAGGGCTGGGGAACAAACCCACAACCCAGGTACCTGCCCTTGACCTGGAATCAAACCTGAGACTCTCCAGTGTGCAGACCAACACTCTAACCACAGAGCCATGCTAGCCAGGGCTAGTCCATTCCTTTTAAAATCCTGTGTGGATATACATAGTTTGTTTATGGGTTTACCCATTGAAGGGGTTAGTCTCTTTGGGGGAATTATGAATAGAGCTGCTGTAAACATTTGTGCACTGCATTCTTTCTCTTGTAATTTCTGCTACTCTGATGATATATATGTCAGATCTTTTGATATTGTGCCACAGGTCCCTTATACCCTGCTTATTTTATTTTATTTTATTTTATTTTATACTAGTGGCCCGGTGCATGAAATTCGTGCACGGGGGCGGGGGGTGTCCCTCAGCCCGGCCTGCACGCTCTCCAATCTGGGACCCCTCAGGGGATGTCCGACTGCTTGTGAGATCGGGCCTAAATTGGCAGTTGGACATCCCTCTTGCAATCTGGGACCGCTGGCTCCTAACCGCTCACCTGCCTGCCTGCCTGATCACCCCTAACCACTCTGCCTGCCGGCCTGCTTGCACCCAACTGCCTCCCCCGCCGGCCTTCTCGCCCCCAACTCTCCCCCGTTGCTGGCCTGATAGCCCCCAACTGCCCCCCGCTGCCAGTCTGCTTGCCCCCAACTGCCCCCCACCGCCAGCCTGATCACCCCCAACTGCCCTCCCCTCTTGGCCTGCTCACCCCTAACCACCTCTGCCTTGGTCCTGCCACCATGGCTTTGTCCAGAAGGACGTCCGGAAGGTCTCCCGGTCTAATTAGTATATTACCCTTTTATTAGTATAGATTTCCCTCTGTTATTCAGATTGGGTAATTTCTATGTATCTTTCTTCAAGTTCACAGATTCTTTCCTGTGACAGTTCCATTTTAATGTTTAGCCCCTCCATTCAGGTTTTTTAAAATTTCAATTATTGTATTTTTCTCTTCTAAAATTTCCATTTGGTAATGTATATTTTCTATTTTTGAAGAAGCTGAAGAAAGATCAGGTTCTTCATTCTTACTTGGAGTATTTTTTTAAATTGTGGTAAAACATAATAGCATAAAATCTACCATTTAAAACAATTTTAAGTGTACTAAATACACTAAGTACATTCACATTGTTGTGCAACCACCGGGGATGTGCCCGCAACCAAGGTACATGCCCTTGACCAGAATCGAACCTGGAACCCTTCAGTCCACAGACCGACGCTCTATCCACTGAGCCAAACTGGTTTTGGCAGAAGCTGAGATTTTCCTGCTTCTTTGTGCTGTAAGTAATTTGTCCTGGACATTTTTAATATTATGGTAAGAGCTCGGGTCTCATTTAAATCTGTGGAGAAATACTGATGTTTTTCTCTTAGCAGGCCATTGGCAAAGTGGGGTCAGGTTGCAAACTCCGGGTGCCTGCTGCGGTTGTGGTTCCAATGTCAATCCTGTTTTCAAATCCTCTGGGATGCCACGTGTGTCGGCCCCATGTGCATGTCACCCAGGGGTCAGCCCGGAATCTCACAGTGGCCTACCTCCTTATTCATTTCTGTGAGACTGGTGAGCTGTTTAGGGTCCATCTACTCATATGCTGCTCGGGGCTGAGCCCAGGAGTCCGTAAATAACTTTGTGGGGTCGCTTTCCCAAACTCCCCCTCACCGAGATTTCCCTGGGACTTTCCAGTTCCCGGGGGCTTTATTTGCCTGACTCTGATGTGCATCTCACAACTGCAACCACATCAGGGCCAAAGCATCAGGGTCCATCCCACAGCTCCTCCAGTGAGAGAGGAAGGTTCCCTTTCCTCATAATTTCAGGCTCCTGTGGGCACTTGTCACCACCTCTGCCATGGGATAGCCTGGGGACTGGGACACAAGAGAATGGACAAAAGAAAACGAATGGGTGAACAACATAAACTGGTGAACAAAAACAGATCCAGAGACAGGGAAGCCTCGATCAGACCATCAAACCTCAGAGGGAAGGTAGGGGAGGGTGGGGTAAGGGGGAGAGATCAACCAAAGGACTTGTATGCATGCATATAAGCCTAACCAATGGACACAGACACCAGGGGGGTGAGGGCATGTGCTGGGGGGTGGGAGCGGCTGGGGAGAGGTCAATGGGGGAAAAAGGAGACATATGTAATACTTTAAACAATAAAGAATTTAAATTAAAAAAAAAAAAAGGTGTGCTTTCTAAAGTGACCGCATTCAGGGCACAGGGGTAGCATGAGCATTGTCTTGGAGGGGTATCAGAGCAGATTGGGAAGGCTGGGGTGATGGGTGCAGGGCTGGGCAGGATGGAGGGTGAGTACTATGGGAGGGAAGGCCAGGAACTAGGCTGGGACTAGGTGTTCAGAGGCGAGTAGTTGGTTTCTGATTTCTATGGGCCAAACAAAAAGGCCAGGTAATGTTTTCCACTAGTGTGTGAGGAGGGGAAGCCCCCACCCCCAGACCGGTGACAGGATGTGGGGATGCTTGTGGGTGACTGAGGCTTTGGCAAGGAAAGGTAGCATCTAGGTTAAAAAAGGCCAGTGGCCCAGGTCCTGAGGAGAGAGACGGGCAGTTTTACAGCTGCTGAAAGGGCACGCCTTACTGCTGCAGCCATCTTGGGTCTGATGATCTAGGAGAGGGCCAAGGGCTTGGCTGCTTTTGTACCCCGGATAGTCAATCTAACATTTCCCAAGGGCTTTTGTAAATCAGGTGGGGAGGTGGTAGAGGCTGGGGGACCACATGTTTAGAGGTAAGAGTGACAAAGAGCTTTTGCTATATTCTTCTTTGCTTTTTGTTGTTGTAGTTATTGCTTTTGCTGTATTCTTTTAAAAATTTGTTTTTTCATTTCAAATCATGTGTATTTGAATAAATGACCCCAAAACTCAGAAGGTGAAAACAACAAACATTTATTACCTCATGCAGTTTCTGAGCGTCATGAATCTGGAATCAGCTTAGCTGGGTAATGCAGGCTCAGAGTCTTTCGTGAGGGTACAGTTACAATGTTTGCCAGGGCTGCAGTCATCTGAAGGCTTGACTGGGGCTGGAGGGTCTGCTTTCAAGATGACTCATTTATATGGCTGTTGGCAGGAGGCTTCAATTATTCCCCACACAGGCATCTCCGCAGGGCAGCTCTTGATATGGCAGCTATTTCCCCATAACAAGGGATCCAAGTGAGAGAGCAAGAGGCCAAGATGGAAGCTCTCGTGCCTTTTTTGTTGTTGTTAATTCTTACCCAAGGATATTTTCCCATTGATTTTAAGAGAGAATGGAAGGGAGGGAGAGAGACACAGAGAGAGAAATATGGGTGTGAAAGAGACACATCGATTGGTTGCCTCCTGCACGGGCTGACCTGGCCCGGGGATCAAGCCTGCAGCCAAGGTATGTGCCCTTGACCAGAATCGAACCCAGGATCCTTCAGTCTGTAGGCCAATGCTCTATCCAGTAAGCCTCCAGTGTATTTTTTAAAAATACATATTTTTTTGTTGATTTCAGAGAGGAAGGGAGAGGGAGAGAGAAATAGAAACATCAATGATGAGAGAATCATCTATTAGCTGCCTCCTGCACGCCCCCCACTGGGGATTGGCTTGCAACCTGTGCATGTGCCCTGACCAGGAATCGAACCATGACCTCCTGGTTCATAGGTCGACACTCAACCATTGAGCCACACCGGCAGGGCTCCAGTACCTTTTATAACATAATCTCAAAAGTGGCAAACCAACATTTCTGCCATATTCTATTGGTCACTGAGATATTGTGATTTACAAAAATATGTAAACTTGGTCATTCAGATAATCAAAAAATATTTTTCAGGTATATTGGGTCTTCATCTACAGTTCCTGGCTCAGAGTTCCCCAAATCTCTGAAACTTCCTGAGGGATAAGAGCAATGGGAACATCTTTTTAAAAAATATGTTTTCATTGATTTTTAGAGAGAGAGGAAGGGAATAGGGAGGGAGAGATAGAAACATTGATGGGAGAGAAACATCAATTGGTTGCCTCCTGCATGCCCCTACTGGGGATCAAGCCCGCAACCCTGGCATGTGCCCTGACCCAGAATCGAACCAGTGACCTCTTGATGCATGGGTGGACACTCAGGCAATGGTATCATCTTTTGATATAATATTTGGTCTCTTGTCCTCAGTTCCTGAAATCCCTTCAGAGCCTTAAAGGTGAAACAGGTGTCTTGATATTCATAACAAGCCCCCTTCCATGTTCATATTAATGAAAGATGATTTTTGGAAAGTGCCTTAGGATGGGGCCTTGTTGCCAGGGGAACCAATGGTCAGTAGAGGTTTGGAACTTTTGGTCCCACCCCTGATTCCACAGAGGGGAGAAAAGGTGAGAGGTTGAACCAATCACCAATGGTCAGTGAGTTCATCAATCATGCCTGTGTAATGAAGCCTCCACAATGAACCCAAACGGAAGGAGTTCAGAGCCCTTCTAGTTTGGGAACCAGAATGGCTTCATGTGCCACCTTGCAGGGCCCCAAGCTCCATGGGGACAAGAGCTCCTTTATTTGGGACCCCAGTCCATCTGGCTGTTGACTCATGCCCTTTAATATCCTTGGTAATAAATCGGTAATCTAATGAGCAAACAGGTTTTCCTGAGTTCTGTGAACGGTCCTAGCAAATTAATTGAACCTAAGGAGAGGGTCATTGGAGCCTCCCGTTAGTAGCTAATCTGAAGTGGAGGGCGATTTTGTGGGACTGGGTCCTTTACCTGTGGAATCTATCTCCGCATAGATAGTGTCCGAATTGAGTTGAATTTTTGGACACCTCCTGATATTTGAGAATTGCTTGTTGGCGTAAAAGAGCCCCCCCCCCCCCCCCCCCCCGCCACGTACACACACACAACTTGAAATTGGGTTCAGGAGCCCTTTCAGTCACATAAGCCATTGCTGATTTAGTGTGAGAGAGGCCTATACAAGGATTTGAATGCAGTGGGGGTCATTGAGGGTCATCTTGGAAGCTGGCTACCACATCATGGATTACCAATACAAGTTATTTTGTAAATTTAAAGAGATCACAGAGATATATTCTTAATAGCAAAAAGTTATTAATACCTTTTTCTAGAAACTCACTTTAATAAAAAAAAGAACCACAAAACATTTATTTCTATTATACATACAGATGTAAATGTATAGAAAAAGGTCTAAAAGGATAAAATTAAAGCTGTTACCTCTGGGGAGGGAAATGGAATGAAATGTTGTGAAAAGAAACTAACCACTTTTACACTATATTTTCTTTATGGTTTGAATCATTGGGTCACTGTTCTAATTTTCAGGTGCTTGATAGCAAACCACGCCAAACTTAGTAGTGTAAAACAACAATTTTTTTTTATTGTGCTCACAGATTTGATGAGCTGGGAATTTGGACAGGACATGGTAGAACTGATTTGTCTTTGCTCCATGATGTCTGGGACCTAAACTGGGAGACGGAAATAGCTTAGGTGACTATATTCGTGGCACCTGGGCTCAGAGAGGGCCATTGACGGGAACACCTGACTCTCAGTGTGGCTTGGTCTTCCTTACAGCATGGAAGCTGTATTCCAAGAGGAAGTGTCCGGGGAGGAAGCATCTGGAGAGAGGATATTCCAGGAGAACCAGGTAAAGCTGCATGGTTTTTATGACCCAATATCGGAAGTCACATAGCATCACGTCTGCCATGTTCTATCGGTTAAATCTACTACCAGCCTACTCAAACTTAAGGAAAGAGGACATCAATTCTCCCTCCCTAGGAAGTGTGTCAAGGAGTCTGTGGCCATTAGAAAAGAAACTGCCGCCCTAGCTGGTTTGGCTCGGACTGAAGGGTCCCAGGTTCCGAATCCGGTCAAGGGCACTTGCCCGGGTTACAGACTTGGTCCCCAGAAAGGGGCGTGCAGGAGGCAGCCGATCAATGATTCTCATCATTGATGTTTCTATCTCTCTCCCTTCCTCTCTGAGATTAATAAAAATATATTTAATAAATAAATAAAAATGAAAAAGCAACTGCACAGTTAGTTATATGATTTTAAAATCGATTTTAAATAAAACTTTGAGCTGCCTTTCCTGAGACAGTAGATTGGGAGCAGCTAGGCACATGCTCACAGCTGCTGCCTCCCAGACTCTGAGGTCCTTCTGCTCTTTATCTCCTTGAGCCCGAGCATCTCAGGGACACTGAGATAACTTGGCAGTTACAACTTAGAATTCTCTTTTATTTCTTTTCTTTACCTGGAACCAAGCCCTTTATGTAAACATTTATGTATGGATTTATTTGTTCCTCATGCCTTGTTCCAAAAAGGATTTGAGGAAGCTTATAAGAATTTATACAGCATAACCATGTGACTAAAATACATATAAATAGATGCTAGAAACCAAGGGGAAGGGGAAGGAAAGGCTGAAGTAGTAAGTTGAGACCAGAGGGGAAGTTAATTCTTAACAATATATACTGCAAAGTCTTAAGTAAATGTTTGTCACTGCAGGGCTGGAAGGGATTATATGTGCCATCTGATCCAGCTCCCCAACTGCCTCTTGAAATCCCCTTCCAACACCCTACCAAGTGTCCAGCTAGCCTCAGTCTGCACACATCCAGTGATGAGCTCACTGCATTGCAAGGCAATTCCAACTATTAGAAAGTATGGATGGACCCAGGAATCGTAAACTCAAATGCTTCCAAGGGTCAGGGAGGCATGGAAAATGAATGAACCAGGTTGGTGTGGAGCTGGGGAGCATATGGCAAAGTGAACTCACATCCAGTTTAACAGGGGCAACTGCTCTCCTTCCAGGCAATTATTGCCATGTGGGAACCCAGGTGGCCAAGTCTTTGAATATCTTAGAAGAGGCTGGAAATCCCAATTTATATGGGAAATTTCCTGCTTTTTTATTTTTAAAATATATATTTTTATTGATTTCAGAGAGGAAGGGAGAGGGAGAGAGAGAGAGAGAGAAACATCAATGATGAGAATCATTGATCAGCTACGTTCTACATGCCCCACACCGGGGACTGAGCCTGCAACCTGGGCATGTGCCCTGACCAGGAATGGAACTGTGGCCTCCTGGTTCATAGGTTGACACTCAACTACTGAGCCATGCTGGCTAGGGTCTTGCTTTTTTTAAATGTTGGCAATTAATTCTCTTTTTTGATAAACATAGAAGGCCAAATAGAACACAACTGCCAGTAGATGCTGCTCATGGTCCACCAGTTTGTGAGCTCAGAAGACGCTAAAGTCACGGGCTTTGAAGTTGAGTTAGAACAGACTTTGACTCTGGCTCTGCTACTTACTCATTGAGTAATTGTTTAGAGCCTCAGTTCTCCTCTGTGAAATGGGGATAATAATAGTTTTTATCTCTTAAAGAGGTAGCTATGTGATAGGTAAGGTAGGTTGTCAAGCACTTACCACAGTGCCTGGCACATAGGATGTACCAATAAATACAGTGCTATAAATAAAGGAATAATTTATGAATAATAAATAAATAAATAATGGACTAATGTTTATCAATAAATATGCAGTGCTAAATAAATGCAATAAATAAAATAAAATCTATCATGAGGGCTTCCATACACTGATTCCAGCCTTGCCTACAAAGGTAACTTTTATTTTATTTTGTATTTTAGAGCGAGAGGAAAGGAGAGAGAGGGAGAGAGAGAGAGAGAGAGAGAGAGAGAGAGAGAGAGAGAGAGAGAGAAACAACGATCAGTTGCTTCCCGCATGCACCCCAACTGGGGATAGAATCTGCATCCTGGGTATGTGCTCTGACGGGGAATCAAACCTGCCACCTACTGGTGTACAGGGCAATGCTCCAACCAACTGAGTCACACTGGCCAGAGCTACGAAGATAACTTTTGATAATAGTGGTTTGGGGGACCTTGTTTTTAATTGATAGAAGTACAGGTCACCTTGTCCACTTAGGTGCCAGAACACACAGCATTTTCCTTAGTTCAGGGCTGAGACAAAACAGCTGACAAAGGAAGTCTGCAGGATCCTGCTTTTGAGTAGGGAGTAATGAGCAGATATGAACACAGATATGTCGTGCTTGTGAGGAGAGAGGGGTGCAGGGGAGAGAGCATCCCCGGCGGGGAGACCCCTGGAACAAAGGCACAGAGAGGCTGGCAAGCTCATGGAGCCCGGCCAGAGAGAAAAGGGAAATACTGTACAGCCAACAAGGAGGTGGGCCCATGTTGGCAGGAGGAGCCTCTAGCCTACTCCTCTGGGTGATGGGGGGCTATCGGAGTTGTGGACAGGGACAGGGATAACCAAGAATTTTCAGTTTGCCGGTCACTGAAGTGCTGAACATGCATCCACAGGCCTCAAGTCAGAGTTGTGAGTTTGTGTCCCCTCTTCATGAGTCTGGGAGCCTCCAGAGAGATAGGGAAGAGATGAGGCCTCTTGTTTGTTTGTTTGTTGTGTCTTACTGCTTTAGAGACACAGCCAATATTTGCAGAGGACTTGAGAGAGGTGAAGAGACTGTGCCGGGGCACCTGACTGGAGGCAGAGGTAAGAGTGTGGGCTCTGGATTCATGCAATGATGAGACATAATCTTGGCCAGTTTTCCCATCTATAGGATGGGGATGATAATAGTACCTGCATAATCAGTGCTTGTAAGGATCGATGTGCTTAACTCATTGTAGGTACTCTATGAATGTCCTTTCTGTGACTTTCAATTCTCCTTGGTCTACTTACCCTAGACCACCACCTTATACCGGTAGAATGTCTGTCTCCTTCCTAAATCCATGTGCTCTCTCTCTCTTTTCATTCTCTAATCATACTTTCCTACTGGTCAAGAATGTGCCTTTGCCCTGGCCAGTGTGCTTCAGTTGGTTGGGCGTGCTGAGTGTCATCTAGTGCACCAATGGTTCGATTCCCAGCACAGGATGGGGTTTCAGGTTGATCCTCAGTAGGGGCCGTGCAAGAGGCAGCAGATCGATGTTTCTCTCTCTCATGTTTCTCTCATTGATGTTTCTCTCTCCCTTCCTCTCTCCATAAAAATCAATAAAAACATATTTTTAAAAAAGAATGTGCCTTTGGCCCTGACCAGTTTGGCTCAGTGGATAGAGCGTTGGCCTGCAGACTGAAGGGTCCCGGGTTCGATTCCAGTTAAGGGCATGTACCTTGGTTGTGGGCACATCCCCAGTGGGGTGTGTGCGGGAGGCAGCTGATTGATGTTTCTCGCTCATCGATGTTTCTAACTCTCTAGTCCTCTCCCTTCCTCTCTGTAAAAAATCAATAAAATATATATTTTTAAAATGTGCCTTTGAATTTCTTCATTTTTGATGCTCCTTGGAAAAAGCCAAAAGGTCAAAACTGATAAATGGCAGAGTTGGATCTCTCAAGTTCATGAACTTTGAACCCACACTGTGTTCCCTGGGCCCAGTACTCACTGGCTGTGCCTTGTCCAAGACCCCACAGCTATTAGTGGCAGAGCTGAGATCTAAATCCAGATCTGCCTGGCTCCCTTACCCCGCACTCCCCAAACCCCATTTGGAATCTTTAGTTGCCCTTTTAGTATAATCACCATGCTTCTCCTACATGACTCTTTCCCACATTTTACTCTATTTCACTACATTATCAACTTTCCCACAAGAATTGTGAGATCATCCAGCAGGAGTCATGCCAAATTTGTGGATGAAAAACTGAGGCTCAGAGAGGGAAAGTGACTTGACCAAGGCCATTAGAATTGGTTGATATTGCAGGTAGTCTAGAGATGAGGGGAGCTGGGTCTGGCCTGGTGTGGTGGCACTGAAGATGGAGAAAGATGGATAGACAGGAGCAATATTTGAGAATTAGACTAAGGGATATGCTGACGATATGCTGACTGACTGGATGTGGGGGTGAAGGAGAGGGAAGGGAAAAGAATGATTCCTAAATTTTTGGCTTGACTGACCAGGTGGACCCTAAATGGGATCTCAATAGCAGCTTGAGATGCAAGTCAGGTAACTGATGTGAATGCTCTTTAGGAAAGGTCAACCGGTGGCTGAAATCGTGCGGAGGGACCAAGGCAATGCGTTCCATTTTTAAGATGGGGAAACTGAGGCACCAGATACCAGCGGGTGGAGTCAGGTCACATTGCTCTCTTCTCAACATTCCTTAGTTGGGTGACAGACCTAGCGTGTTGGGCACCTACCTGTCCCCGCGCCGCCCCGCCCCGCCCGGCCCGGCAGGCTCTCCCTGTCCGCCGTCCGAATCCCAATAAAGTTATTGAAATTGACAGTGGTTGCTAAGGAAGTAGGTCGCGGAGCCGAGTTGCCAAGGAAGTGAGCGGCCGCCGTCTCTCCCCATCCGGGGCAGTAGGGAATGGCTGAGCCCGGGGTTTGCCGCCTCCGCCGCCGCCGCCGCTACCGCCCGCTCTCGGCTGCCGCCGCAGGTGAGCCGGGGAGGAGCCCGGAGCCGCGGGGCTGGGCGGTCCCGCCGCCGCCCGGGACCTTCGCGGAGGCCGCGCTGGCGCCGCCGCTGGCTCGGCACTCCCCGCGGGAGCATCCTCTGCTCTGCCTCCCGGGCATCCTCCGGCCGTTGGGTGGCCTCGCCCCTCCATCCATGGGTGGAGGTGCGGCCAGACCCGCAGATCCTGCAGCCAGCTGTTGGGGTCCGCTCAGGTGTTTGGCTGTGATCGGGACCCAGGGTCGGAGGGAGGCGGGGAAGCGAACTCCTGGGGTCCGCACTCGGCGCTGCTCCCGCTCACTGTGTGACCTTGGACGAGTCCCCTTCCCCTCTCTGGCCTCAGTTGACCTGTTTGGCCAAGGGGTCCTAACACTTGCTGCTCAGAGTGACTAAGATGATGAGGCGTGCATGTTGAAAGTGCCCTAAACGAGGAGAGGGAGAATTCTTAGGGCGCCCTAGCCGGCGGGCCAAGAATCCAGTTTGAAGTCTGAGTGTCTAATCTCCACTTAGTAGTTGTGTAGCCTTGACCTTTTCTTTATCTGTAAAATGGGTTAATGAACCACGGTGGGAATCCAGAGTACCTCAAATATCCTGGCACCATAGTCAGTGCTCAACACCCTATTATGAGGCATGTGAGATAGTTTGGGCAAGGCTGCCAGGAAATGACTTTGAGACAGGTAGGATTTAGATTTGTAGAGTGTCAGCTCATATGGATATTCCTATCCCCAGTTTTATGTCTCCATTCTGTTCCGAGCAAGGGAGGTGGTATGGACTTTGCAGGTAGCCCTGGCAATGGAAGTCCCGAGTCAGGTCCTTGTAGATGGCCAAGGTTTATGGGGCCTTACTTTCTACTTGGGTCTTGTTGACCCTTCCAGAAGAAAAAGGGTATCTTATGTCTTTTGGGAAGTGCTTAACATGTAATACCTGTTTACAAGTATATGATTAAGAAGCATTTTCAGGAACACCATCTCATTTAATCTTCACATAGACTTTTCCAGGTAGGTGGTGATTTTATCTCCATTTCACAAATGAGGAAACAGGCTCAGAAAAGTGAATGACTTGCCTAAGGATCTCATACCTATTGAGTGATGAAACAGGACACCCAGGTAAATCCTGTATTTTCTCCCCCATACCCTGATGTCTCTGATTTCTCAATGGTAGCTGTTACCAAGCCACAAGGGTGTTCTTTAGTTACTCTAACTGCTGTGGCTAGAGGCTTGTCTGCCAGTGGCAAAGAAATCAGATCTTACATAAAGCTCCATTTAAATAGATACGCTCCAAAGTGTGAACCTCAAAGTGAGCTGGAATGTTTAAAAGAGGGCTTCTCTGTCCCCCAGTCCCCTCCTCTTTAACGAGAGGAGCAGGCTAGATGATACCGGAAGGCCCTTTCAGTGCTCTTATGCAATTCTGAGTGCATGCTTGTGGCTTAAAAGCATGGCATCAGGCTGCCTGGGTTTAATTCTTGGCTCTGCCACTTCCAGGCTCTGTGCCACTGAGCAATTTACTTCACCTCTCTGTGCTGCAGTTTCCTCATCTGTAAAATGGGAATAATAACAGTATGCACCATATTGGTATATTGTGAGGGTATATTTGAGCCTAATACAGGTAAAATGCCTGGAAATTTTGGTAAATGTTAGCTATTGTTATGTAGGCTTAACATAGCTCCTGCATATTCTAATTGATTGGTGAATAGAACAGTAGCTGTCACAATATTACAAAAATATCAGCATTATGACAGGGTTGTCCCAGGAGCCTGCAGTCTCATGCCAGACTGGGTTGCAAAGGAAGATGAGAGTTGTTGATAGGATGCCATCATGGATTGGTAGCTTGACTTCCAGTTCAGTAAATGTTTATTTAATCCAGGCGTCCTCAAACTACGGCCCGCGGGCCACATGCGGGTGTTTTTGCCGTTTTGTTTTTTTACTTCAAAATAAGATATGTGCAGTGTGCATAGGAATTTGTTCATAGTTTTTTTTTAAACTATAGTCTGGCCCTCCAACGGTCTGAGGAACAGTGAACTGGCCCCCTGTTTAAAAAGTTTGAGGACCTCTGATTTAATCCCTCTATGCCAAGCAGAGTGGAGGATGTGGAGATCAGCCACATCTTCCTATTCCTCAAGGACCTCAGAACTTAATTTATAAATGACTGGTTAGGAAGCAAGGTGAGAAATGACAGTGGCCTTCCAGGGCCGTGGAGATGGTGTAAGTGGATGTGTTTTGGAGGTAGAACCAGCAGGAGGATGGTTGGGGGATGAGCTAAAGAAATCAAGGATGACTCCTGGGGTTTTGGCCTGAGCAATTAGGTAGGTGTTGGTGGTGCCATCTGCCTCTAAAATGATGAAAGCACTTTTTGGTAAGGTGCCCTGTGAGGAAGAATTAGCGATGATTCACTCTGAACCCCTTGGAGGAGAGGCATAAGGTATAAACATCCTATCTTTTAGTTTGTGGCGTGGAAATCCCAGATTTCTTTGCAGGAGGACAGCCAGGTGCTTCTAACTGAAGGCTCCACCGTGGACATCCATAAACCCTTCATTTGAAGTCTGGCTCCTTGTCAGCTTGTGGAGTGGCAGGTATGGGCTTTGCCTGGGTAGTGTCCATCTGTCTCGTGCTGTTGGCGTTGCTGTGCTGACTCGAGATCTTGGCTGATGAAGGCTGGAAGGAGGCTGGCCAGGTCTGGGAGAGCAAATGGAATCACAAGTGAAGCTCACTGTCTCTGCCAGAGTGGTTCTTTCCTTGGCATCGAATGACATTTCTAAAGTTTCAGAGCTCTTGATTTGAGAATACCTTGAAAAGCTGTTGTGTTCTGCCAGAATTCCTAGAGGATTTTTGAATGAAGCAAGGGAATTCAAGCTTTCTTTTCATAAATGGTAATACTTGCATGTGTAAATTTAGGAGTTACAGTGTTGGAAATTCAACATTGTGAATTTTAAGACTAATAATCTTACCACCTCCACTTGTATAGTTTTGTTTGCATTTTAGAATGCTCTTTTGTCTGCATTTTCATTTACTGCATGTTCAGTCAGTTGAGATCATGCGGGATATGTATTATCCTCAGTTAGCAGATGAAGCATTGAGATGCTGAGAGATTATACGTTTTTATCAACAGTATTAAATACCTGCTAGGTGTTGGGTTAGGTAGATCCTTGCTGCGCAAAGTGTGTTCTGCACTAATGTCCTCAGAGAGCTTTTATTTTAAAACTAGAGGCCCGGTGCACAGGTCCTGGCCTGTGAGGATTGGGCCGAAACCTGCTCTCTGACATCCCCTGAGAGGTCCTGGATTGTGAGAGGGCGCGGGCCAGGGATCCCACCTGTGCACGATTGATTGGGGAGTGAGGAACCGCAGGAGGGCTCCAGGGCGTGTCTGGCCAGTCTCGCCCAGTCCCTATCGGCTGGACCCCAGCAGCAAGCTAACCTACCGGTTAGAGCGTCTGCTCCCTGGTGGTCAGTGCACGTCATAGCGACTGGTCCAAGGTCGGACACTTAGCATATTAGGCTTTTATTATATAGGATAGGATATTTTTTTAAATTGACTTTATAAAGAGAGGATGGGAGAGGGAGAGATATATGGAAACATCAATCAGCTTTCTCCTACATGCCCCCTACATGGGATCAAACCCTGACTGGAAATCGAACTGGAGACCTCTTGGTGCATGGGACGATGCTCAACCAACTGAGCCATACCAGCCGGGCCCCTGAGAGCTTATTTGAAATGCAGACTCTAAGCCTATATTAATAAATCAGTCTGTATTTTACCAAGACTCGACCCCTCCACTCCGAGTGTTTCCTGTGCATATTAAAGCTTGAGATGCACTCAACTGGTAATAAGTAGCAAACCCAGTGATAATGACAATAAAAGTAATAGGAATAGCTAACGTTTATTGAGCCAAGCACTGTTCTAAGCACTTTACATATGTTGTCTCACTTAGTCCTCACAGCAACCCTTTGGATACTATTGTGATTCCCACTTTCCAGAAGAGGAAAGTAGAGGCACAAAAAAGTCAAATAACTTCCCCAGACCTGCTGACCCCAAGTCCATTGCTCTTTCTGCCACTCATTTGTTCATCTGTTTTTCAGGTGGGCAGTTCATTCCTGATGTTTTGTTAAAGGCCTTTCTCTTCTGTACCTGGGTAATGAACTTTAAATGCTGATGAAAAAGTGGCTTCAAAGAATGAAAAAATCAGGGGAAAAACCCTTGAGTTATTTCAGTGTAACTATGGGTGTCAGTTACTTGACTGATAGGTAACAAACAGATACCCACTATGTAAGATGGACTACCTCTCACACTTCTTAGCTTAGCGGTCTCACTCTGGGCAGAAACAGCTGAAGCAGGTAGGAACTGTGGGCTTGTCTTCTGAATCACTCAGCGCTAAACTGTTTTTTTTATTCTGGCGATAATATCTACATTGGGTGAGAAGAGGGTGGCTAAAGTCCTATACCACCCTCTGACTAATTGCAAAAGATTCAATTTTATAGTGCCTTACTTTTCCCTCTCTGCCCTGTGGACTCCTTATTTTCCTTTCAACATCTCCTTATCTCTCCAAAGTCTTAGAATTTCTTGATCAAGGCCTATGCCATCCAGGAAATTTTGGTATGAAAAGGCAGTGGGATTTGGTTGGAAGCATGAATTCTAATAGCAATTCTGCCACTGGCTGTGTGACCTGGAGCCAGTAACTCAACCTCTCTGGCCCTGGTCTCTATATATGTAAAATGAGGACATGAGCCAGCCTTCCAATGTCTTTCAGCCCTTCCTGAAGACTGAGCTTTGAATTGGGTGATATTGTCTTCTTCGTTGGTGGCTGCATGCTGGGCTTGCTCCAAGACCTTCAGGAGTGAGGATTTTAGAGCATATTTCTTGGCAGTCCGAGATAATCTTACCAGCATCACACATCTGCACTGAAGCTTGGGATGTTCGAGTTTAAGGCTTCGTTAATCATGGTGACACATGTGTCTCCTCACTTTGTCACACTGATTGCAGACATTGAACTCCTCGCACACAGGCAGAGCTATCTTTAGCATGCTGGTTTATTTAAATGATAGTTTGCATTAGAAAGCACCAGTGATCCTTGTGGTAGGTGTGGCTTTATTTTTAAACTTGTTGGCAAGATATTTGCAGCACTTGCATTTTGTCATATTTGAACATAGTGTGTAAGTGGAAGTGAGTCCAAGTGAAACAGAAATTGTAATAGATTATTGGGAGTTGAGATTTGACAATCTGTTACCGATTCTGGGATCTTTCATAGCACCTTCAGCAGTGGTTTCAGGAAGGACTGGCATTGGGGCTTTTGTGGGTGACATAAACAGAAACTGAACGCTCAGAGCACAGGCTGCAGCGGCGTAGTGGATTGCAGTAATCATTACTTTATAGCACATTTCAGTAACCTAAGCAAAAACACCTAGCTAGTAAATCATAAAAGATTCCATTCCGGTAAGGTAAAATATCAGCTCAAGTTACTTAAGATAACCACAGAAGATAGTTCTTAGAAATACTTACTGGTTTTGCAAGATCTGCAATAACGATTCAGGTTCTAGCCTAAGAAATAGAAGGTGTTTTTCTTTCCTTATTTCTTCAATTGCCAGCATTAAAAAAAAAAAAAAAAGATTATTATTATATTTGTTGTGTTAATCCTCACCCAGGGATATTTTTTCCATTAATTTTTAGAGAGACTGGAAAGGAGGGGGAGAGACACAGAAAGAGAAACATCAATGTGAGAGAGACACATTAATTGGTTGCCTCCTGTACATGCTCTGACCTGCAGCCAGGAATAGAGCCTGCAACCAAGGTACATACCCTGGAAGGCTGAGCCTACATTGCCACATGAGATATCAATAAAGTGCAAATAGCCATAAGTGACCTAAGTGACATTTAAAAAAGTATATTTTTATTTATTTCAGAGAGAGGAAGGGAGAGGGAGAGAGAGAGAGAAACATCAATGTTGAGAGAGAATCATTGATCGGCTGCCTCCTGCATGCCCCACACTGGGGATCAAGCCTACCACCTGGGCACGTGCCTTGACCAGAAATCAAACCGTGACCTCCTGGTTCATAGGTCAACACTCGATCACTGAGCCACATGGCTGGGCAAGAGTTATTGCCTTTTAAATTATTTTGGTTCTTCTGACTATGTCAGAGAGAATATTTGTTTAGTTCTAGCCTATTTTTTAACACTTGCTAAGCTGGCTTTTTAACCAAGAGAGATCAGGTCGCAATGTTAGGGAAACTAAAGCGTCGAGATAGAATTTAGTGACTATGTTGTGTGTCCTTATATTTATTTTTACAGTTACCTTCTACTTGCACTGTGATACTGATTTTCCATTCATGGTAGGGATATAAAGTTACTTTTTAAAAATAAATTTGTATTAAAAGAAAGTAGCTTTCAAGAAGACCTCAAGTAAATAATAGTACAGGTGGTGCCCAGATATGGCAAAATTGTGAAGAGACAATCCGATGACTGACATTTAGGACATGCTGGTGTAGAAAAAAGCCATGAACTTTGGAGCCAGTTAGACCTGGTTTCTGCTTACTTTGCCACTTATTAACTCAGTGTGCCATGTTACTTCCCTCTCCAAGTCTGAGGGTTTTTCCTCCTGTAAATTGAGTCAGGACAGAAGCACCTCCTGTGGGCCAGGCACTGCAATGCTTGTCCCCCTCTGATCCTCACGCTGCTCCAAGGTGCAGGCTGTTGGTACTCCCATTTCACAGAGGAGGAAACGGGCTCAGAGGGGTGGACTTGCATGGAGCTCTAGAACTAGGAATGGTAGGCCTGGGCTTCATTCCCAGGTGTGTCTGAATCTTTTTTTGTTATTCCAGGCCCCCTCCCTCTTTTAAATATAGATTTTGCTCTGGCTCTCTACTGAGGTGAGTAGCAGTCTGATTGAAATGAAAAGTCATTTGCCTAACTGATGTGACTCGGTGGTTGAGCGTCAACCTATGAACCAGCCTCGACATGCCTGGGTTTTGGGCTCGATTCCCAATAAGGGGCATGCAGGAAGCAGCCAATCAATGATTCTCTTTTACCCTTTGTTTCTATCTCTGCTTCTCCCTTCCTCTCTGAAATCAATAAAAATATATTTTAAAATGAAAAGTCATTACACACACCCATGTTCACTTCAGCATAATTTACAGTAGCCAAGAGATGGAAGCAGCCCAAATGTTTATGGGCAGATGAATGGATAAAGAAAATGGTATTTGCTAGTAAATACAGTGGGATATTATTTATTCTTAAAAAAGGAGATCTTGCCCTGACCGGTTTGGCTCAGTGAATAGAGCGTCGCCTGCGGACTGAAGGGTCCCGGGTTTGATTCCGGTCAAGGGCATGTACCTTGGTTGCAGGAACATCCCCAGTAGGGGGTGTGCAGGAGGCAGCTGATTGATGTTTCTCTCTCATCGATGCTTCTAACTCTCTATCCCTCTCCCTTCCTCTTTGTAAAAAATCAATAAAATATATTTTTAAAAAAAGAAGATCTTGTCACATGCTATAATGTGAATGAAACTTGAAATAGAATGATGGTTTCTGGAGCCTAATGAGGGGGAAAAGGGAGTTGTTATTTGATAGGTAGAGAGTTTCATTTTGGCAAGATGAAAACATTCTAGATATTGTCCTAGTCAGTTGCTCAGTGGTTAGAGCATCACCCCTTGGACCAAAGGGTTTGATTTCCAGTCAAAGGCACGTCGTACCTTGGTTGCAGGTTTGATCCCAGGCCCTGGTTGCAGCACGTATAGGGAGGCAATAATTGATGTGTCTCTCTCATGTTGATATCTCTCTCTGTCTCTGTCTCTCTCCCTCCCCCCTCCTCCCTATCCTCCTCTCTTTCTTAAAATCAATGGAAAAATAGCCTCGGGTGAGGATTAAAAAAAAAAAGCATATTATCATAGTCATTAAAATATTATTTTTAAAAAGTTCTAGATTTCTATTATACCACAATGTTGATATAGTTAATACTGAATTGTATACTTAAAAATGATTAAGAGGGTACATTTTATATTATGTGGGTTTTTCACTACAATTAAAAATTTCAAAAGTTAACAGAAAAAAGAGAAGCCATTGGCCAGGACAACTTTTTTTTTTTTTTAAATATATTTTATTGATTTTTTACAGAGAGGAAGGGAGAGGGATAGAGAGTTAGAAACATCGATGAGAGAGACACATCAATCAGCTGCCTCCTGCACATCCCCTACTGGGGATGTTCCCGCAACCAAGGTACATGCCCTTGACCGGAATCGAACCTGGGACCCTTCAGTCCGAAGGCCGACGCTCTATCCACTGAGCCAAACCGGTTAGGGCCAGGACAACTTTTTATAATGGAAAATCTGAAGCATACATAAAAGTAGAATAGTAGAATGAACCATGGACCCATTTACCCTGCTCCATCAGTTATCAGCATGTAGTAATTTTGTTTCACCTATAACCTCCCAACAACCCCACCCTACCCTTGATTATGTTGATCCCAGACAGCATATAACTTTATCTGAAAATTCTATTGCCTGGCTCTCAAAGTAAGAATATTTTTTAAAAAATACAACTTCACACCTAAAAAGATAACAACAATTCCTTAACACCATCTAAGATCCAGTGTTCAAATTTCCTTGATTGTCTCATACGTTTTTTAACAGTTGGTTTGTTTGAACCAAGATCCAAAAAGGGTCCCAATCTAGGGTCAGATGTTGTATTTGATTGATTAAGCCTCTTAATCAGAATGTATATACATATGTACATATATATATTTAAAAATATGTTAATATGTTTTTTATTGATTTCAGAGAGAGGAAGGGAGAGGGAGAGATAGAAACACCAATAATGAGAATAATTTTTTTTTAAATCCTCACCTGAGGATATTTTTCCATTGATTTTTAGAGACAGTGGAAGAAAGAGGGAAAGATAGAGAGAAATATCAGTGTGAAAGAAACACATTGATTGGTTGCCTCCTGTACGCTCCCTGACCAGGGCCCAAGCTAGGGAGGAGCCTGCAACTGAAGTATGTCCCCTTGACCGGAATTGAACCCAGGATCCTTTGGCCTACAGGCCAACCCTCTATCCACTGAGCCAAACTGGCTAGGGCAATGATGAGAATTATTGATTGGTTGCCTCCTGCAAAGCCCCCTACTGGGGATCAAGCCTGCAACCCAGGGATGTGCCCTGACTGGGAATGGAACCAGTGACTTCCTGGTGCATGGGTTGATGCTCAACCACTGAGCCACACCGGCAGGGCAATCAGAGGTATATTTTTGTTGTTGTTAATCCTTACCCGAGAATATTTTTCCATTGATTTTTAGAGAAAGTGGAAGGGAGGGGGAGAGACAGAGAGAGAGAGAAACACTGATGTGAGAGAGACACATCGATTGGTTGCCTCCCACACCCGCCCTGACCAGGGCCAGGGGATCGACCCTGCAACCGAGATGTGTGCCCTTGACCTTGACCGGAATCTAACCCGGGACTTTTCAGTCCGCAGGCCATCGCTCCATCCACTGAGCCAAACCGGCTAGGGCCAGTGTGTATATTTTTAGCAGAGAAACAGCTTCATTTCTTTCCTGGATTAGTACATGGAATGAGAAGTTCCTGGCAGGAAGGCTTTTCCAGCTTCATACCTTCATGGTGGTCAGAGCATGAGCTCTGTGTGTCAGGGTTATGTGGACAGTGGGGTGCACTGTTAGTGAAAGGATAAATGGGACAGCCTGGGGGAAAGGTAAGATGGTGCCTTCTGTCAAAAAGGAACTTGTAAGTATTTAAATGTCTAGGAATGGATCCTACTAATTACTCCCACTGGTAGCTAAAGGTATATGTTTAAAATACTCACTGCAGCATTGTTTGCAGTAGTAAAAAAACTAGAAACCATCAGAAGGTCCCTTAGTAGGAGACTAATCAAATATGTTATAAGACAACCATACTATGGCATCTGGGCAACTATTTTAAAGGGGAGTGGGCTGTCTCCAAGATCTATCAAGTGAGATAGAGAATGGTGCTGCCCTGACAGGTTTGCTCAGTGGATAGAGCATTAGCCCTCAGACTGAAGGGTCTTGGGTTCAATTCCAGTCAAGGGCACGTACCTTGGTTGCAGGCTTGATCCCGGCTCTGGTTGGGACACATGCAGGAAGCAAGATATTTCTCTTTTGTTGTCTCTCCCCCTCCCTTCCACTCTCTCTCTCTCTCTCTCTCTAAAAAAAAAAAAAAAAAGTGAAGGAACAATACAGATACATTAATGCTTGCTTATGCATTGACTTTCTCCCAGGGGTAGGAGGAATATTTACTTACTTGTTCACTGTATACTCACACATACAGCTAGAATTGTTTTTATTGTTTTAATTATGCATATATTGATGCACAGTGCATATATGCATATGTGTGTGTGTTTTAATGTTTTTATTGATTTTAGAGAAAGAGGAAGGGAGAGGGCGAGGGAGACGGAAACATCGATGTGAGAGCAGAACATTGATAGGCTGCCTCCTGCATGCCCCGATCTGGGGATCAAACCTGCAGCCCGGCCATGTGCCCTGACCAGTAATCGAACTGGCAACCTCTTGGTGCATGAGATGATGCTCAGCCAACTGAGACACACTAGCCAGGGCACGTGTATGTTTTAAAAATAAGTTTATATGTGGGTTTTAAATAAGACAAACCTGCTTTTGAATCCTGACTGTTCCACTTAATTGCTGTGTGACCTTGGCTAAATTAATTTCTCTTAGCCTCCCATGCTTATTTTTAAAATAGGGCTAATACCTATTCCTCATTAGGTGATTTTGAGGATTAGAAGAGGAATACACATTAAGCTCTTGATATACTGTGAGTTGTGACTATTGAGTACAACAAAACCCCAGACCCACATTGATTGTGAATGAGAATTGTCCTCTAGACTTGAATATATATTTTTATGGATGTATTCTATGAATGTTTCCCAATTGGATACAAAAAAAGGATTTCTTTCCCTCTTTTTCCTCTTTGATAAATGCTTTCTTTGTTTGCCTGTTTCAGTCATCAAAAAACAGGGAATGCATAGCATCAATTTGAATTCAGGGCAGGCATTTATTTGTTCATGTTTCTTGTCTGTGACCTTCTAAGTTTCTTTCCAGATAAGTAGCCTAAGATACGTAAGCTGAAATCAAGCTGCTAGACATTATCCCCAAAGAAAAAAATGGCTTTATTGCCATCTCCCCACTTGATATTAAAAAACAAAATACAGGCACCTCTTAACACGGCCAGAGAAAGCCAAAAAATCACTTGCAAGCTCACTCCCAGAGATTAATATAGCTTGCATTTCCTGAGTTTTGTTACACATTTTGTGCTAACTAAGCATTTAACATTTATTAGCTTACTTATTCCTTAGAATGGTTCTTTAATGTAGGTGTTATCAGCCCCATTTTATAGAAGAGGTTATGATTTAAGTAGCTTTCTCAAAATTTTATAGCTAAGTGGCAGGGCAGAAATTAAAACCCTAACCTGTTGAACACCAAAGCTCCTGCTTCCACGCTGACTTCACAGTCTCCCCCACATCTTTCTCTGCACATGCTCGTGTATACATGTAAGCAATTCTCACCATGGTAACTCTTCTGTGTTTGTTTGTGTTTTTTTTTCCACTCAACAAGATGTCATGAACATCTTCCCATATGTAAAATCCTAGATGTATGTTGCTATTATTTTTGTTGCTTTTAATCCTCACCTAAAGATATTTTTCCATTGATTATTAGAGTGGAAGGGCGGGGGGCCTCATCGATGTGAGATAGACACATTGATTGGTTGCCTTCTTCATGTGCCCCAACCAAGGCCAGTGATCAAGCCTGCAAGCAAGGTACATGCCCTTGACCGGAATCGAACCTGGGACCCTTTAGTCCCATGGCTGATGTTCTATCCATTGAGCCAACCTGGCTAGGGCTGCTATTCTTAATGAATTCATAATTTCCCATTGTAGAGATATGTCATAATCTAACTGGTCTCTTAATGATGAGTATTTAAGTGGTTAGAGGTGGTGCTATGATAAACATAAACATGTACATACATTTTGCACATCTTCAGTTATTTAATGATGTTCTTAAAATAATTCCAAGAAATGGAGTTGCTGTTTCAAGGGAGTATTACATTTCCATTATTATACTTTACAAATAATTTGTACCAGTTTGAGATGCTGTGGCTCTTGTATGTATAAGGGACAGTTTGAAAGTTTCTAGACAGTTCACACAGCTGTTTGGCTTATAAAAAAAGATGACTTTATGTTTATAAACAGTGCCTGTAATAACAACAGAATATATTTTATTAGACTGTTTTTTAAAATATATATTTTTTTATTGATTTCACAGAGGAAGGGCGAGAGAGAAAAACATTAATGATGAGAGAGAATCATTGATTGGCTGCCTTCTGTCCACCCCTATTGAGGACTGAGCCTGCAACCCTGGCATGTGCCCTGACCAGGAATAAAACCATGACTGCCTGGTTCATAGGTCGCCACTCAACTACTGGGCCACACCGCCCCGGTTAGCCTGTTATTTTGACATCTTTGCTCTGAGCATCTTTTCAGGCTGAGGCTACCTGACATGCTACATTGATATTAGAAAGTTAAAGATTGCATTGCTGTAGACCTCATCGGAGCTCTTTTATGAAGCTTCACCACAAGTTTTGCTTCTAGGACCCTTTCCTTTATTCATCAGTTATATTCATGGTGGTAAAAATGGACAGATGAAAAGAGGAAAATGACTTTTTCCCCCCGATATATTCTATTGATTTTTTACAGAGAGGAAGGGAGAGGGATAGAGTGTCAGAAACATCGATGAGAGAGAAACATCGATCAGCTGCCTCCTGCACACCCCTACTGGGGATGTGCCTGCAACCAAGGTACATGCCCTTGACTGAAATTGAACCTGGAACCCTTGAGTCTGCAGGCCGACGCTCTATCCACTGAGCCAAACCGGTTAGGGCAGGAAAATGACTTTTAACACCTGGATATCTATATCTACCTTCCTTCCTTCTTTCCTTCCTTCCTTCCTTCCTTCCTTCCTTCCTTCCTTCCTTCCTTCCTTCCTTCCTTCCTTCCTTCCATCTATCTATCTATAAAGGCTAATATTCTAAGTGTCTGACCTTCCGACCAGTTGCTATGACGCACACTGACCACCAGGGGGCAGACACTCAACGCAGGAGCTGCTGAGCTGCAATGACTTGGCAGTGGTGGTTCTCGGGTGACACACCCTGAAACCAGAGAGGAGGGATCCTGATTCCTCGTGGGGCCCTGCAATGATTCCACCTTAGGCCGTGGGTTATGTTGTTCCTGGGGCACTGTCAGCCCTGAATCTGGTTTACTGCACACTTGCTTTTGCGTTCCACACCCTGTACGACAGCAACTTTGCAGAGTGCCTTCTTGCACTCCAGGACCGCTCGGGAAATGTCAGAAATCCGGTTTCGGCTGATTCGCACAGGCCAGGCTGAGGGACCGGCTCACTCCGCAGACGCTGGGGAGGGACTGCGGGAGGTTGGCTGGCAGGGAGTGTCCAGCCCATCTCACCCAGTCCTGCCCCTCCAGCCACCTTCTAATTAATTTCCTTTCAATCCATGCACTGGGTCACTAGTTAGTTTATAATTTCACAAAACTTCCATCACTTTCTTCTAATTTTATTTTACTGACTAGGTAATATATTCATGATTCAAAATTCAAGAAGGTGCAAAGAGTATACAATGAAAAGTCTCTTCCACTCTTGACCCTCAGCCACCCAGCTCTTCTCCCTACAGGCCACCATTGTTGTTATCTGGCTCTTATACATCCCTCCAGATAGATGCATTTCATGCACATATAGAACTATTCCCTCAACACAAATCTTAAATCCTCTTAAAGTTCTACAGGGCAGTGATGTTATTTTTTAACTAGAGGTGAACAATCTTGTTTTGAAAATTGTGTTAACTCCCATTGTGATAACTGTCCATCTTGGGACACAGGGACCCAGAGTTGACTTACTGTCATGGTGTGGTTCATGGGTTGCAAACAAGGAGTCCTGATACTTCAAAACAATTAGCAGCCATTGTGAAAGAGAGTAGTGTTGCTGGTGCTGAGGTGGACAGAGAGTAGAAACCTGCACAGGGCATTGGTTTGGACTGGGAGTTGCTTTTCTCTTCTTGCCCCAGTGCTGCAGTGTTGTTTTGATTGCCCATGTGATCTGTGGTTTGGGCTGCCTTTCAGACTCTCTGAGTCCTTAAACTCCAAGCCAGGGAGTTGGCAGGCGGTTGCCTGGTCTGATCTTAGAGGACATTGCATTGGAATGCATTGATTAAAGATGCATTAGTGTGCACTCTGTGTGCCCACAGATTGCTCCTCCTTGCAGGGTTGTTTCTGGTGAATTGCCAGGCCTTTATTTTTTCCCATTTGAAGATACCACATGCTCATTAAAGAATATTTAGAAAATACGGAAGTGTTGAAGAGCAGGGGAAATCACCTGTAGATCCATCATCCAAAGTGGACTACTATTGATGTTTTGATGTCTTATTTTTATTTTATATATACATATTATTGATTTCAGAGAGGAAGGGAGAGGGAGAGAGAGATAGAAACATCAATGATGAGAGATAATCATTAATTGGCAGCCTTCTGCACGCTCCCCACTGGGGATCGAGCCTGCAGCCCAGGCATGTGCCCTTGACCGGATCAAACCTGGGACTCTTCAGTGGAGGGTTTGTTTTGTTTTTTAGAGAGAGGAAGTCAGGGATGGGGAGAGGGAGAGAGAGAAACATCGATGTGAGAGAGAAATATTGATCGGTTGCCTCCCGCGCGCACCCTGATTGGTCGGACTCGCAACCTGGGTATGTGCCCTTGCCAGGAATTGAACCTGCCACCTTTTGGTGTATGGGATGATGTTCCAAGCAACTGAGCCACACAAGCCAGTTTTGTTTGTTTGTTTGTTTTTGTTTTTAAATGTAAGCCATGGTTGGATGGCTCACTTGGTTGGAGCATTTTCCCATACACAAAAAGTTGTGGGTTTGATACCTGGTTAGGGCGCATACCCAGGTTGTGTGTTCCATCCTGGTTGGGGCACAGAGGGTAAGCAACCATTGATGTTTCTCTCACATGGATGTTTCTCTCTCTCTCTCTCTCTCTCTCTCTCTCTCTCTCTCTCTCTCTCTTTCTTTTCCTTCACCCCTCCCTTCCTCTCTTTAAAAACCAATAAAAACATATCCTTGGGTGAGGATTAAAAAAAAAAAAGTGAAATGGGTGGGATTATTTTTAGAAAATTTATTCTTAAAAAAAATTTTTTTTTTTATTGATTTCATAGAGAGGGAGAGAGAGAAGCATCAATGATGAGAGAGAATCATTGATCAGCTGCCTTCTGCAAGCCCCCTACTGGGGATTGAGCCCACAACCCAAGCATGTACCCTGATGGGAAATTGAACCCTGACCTCTTGGTTCATGGATTGACGCTCAACCACTGAGCCACACCAGCCTGGCTATTTTGAGAAATTTTAAACATTCAGAGAATAAATAGGAAACAACTGGAATTGATAGTTAACATTTTCTTTTATTTACTTGCAGCCTCATTTCCCTTTTTTATTCTCTTGGAAGAAAAATGATAAGATATTATTCATAAAATGGAAATATTCTTCCCATTTCTCTTTTTTAAATATATTTTATTGATTTTTTACAGAGAAGAAGGGAGAGGGATAGAGAGTTAGAAACATCGATGAGAGAGAAACATCAATCAGCTGCCTCCTGCACACCCACTACTGGGGATGTGCCCGCAACCAAGGTACATGCCCTTGACCGGAATCGAACCTGGGACCCTTCAGTCCGCAGGCTGACGCTCTATCCACTGAGCCAAACCGGTTTCAGCTATTCTTCCCATTTCTAATCCCATTCTCCACACTTCATCCTGTCCAATATAATAAATCATTATATATCCTTCTATTCCATTTTTTTTACTTATATGGACATGAACACAGTAGTGTTTTATGTGTTTTTGTTGTTGTTGTTTTATGTTTTTAGTCATAATTATTTCTCTACTAGAGGCGCAGTGTACAAATTCGTGCATGGGTGGGGTCCCTCGGGGTGGCCTGCCTGTGGGGATCGGCCTGGAATCCGCAGTCCAACACCACCTGCAGCTCCTACTTGCTGCTCCCGCTCATCCCAGCCCCACTGCGCCTGCCGCCCACACCAGTGCAGCAGCGTGAGCCCTGCGACTGGTGCCCTCCCGAGGGGAGTGGCCTGCGGGATCAGGCCGAAACCGGCTCTCCGACATCCCCCGAGGGGTCACGGATTGCGAGAGGGCACAGGCCAGGCCAAAGGACCCCACCAGTGCACCATCAGGGTTGGAGAGGGACCGCGGGAGGGCTCCAGGGCGTGTCCAGCCCATCTCACTCAGTCCTGATCGACTGGACTCTAGCAGCAAGATAACCTACTAGTCGGAGCGTCTGCCCCCTGGTAGTCAGTGCACGTCATAGCGAGCAGTTGAGCAACTTTAGAATATCATTAGCATAGTATGCTTTGATTGGTTGAACAGTTGACCAGATGACTGGACACTTAGTATATTAGGCTTTTATTATATAGGAGAGCTTACTTCTTTTACTCAACTTGTTTATTTACCCACTAGAGGCCTGGTGCACAAATTCGTGCACATAGAAAGGAAATTAATTAGAAGAAATATTTTAATATCGCTATTCGCCCTTTCTCTATAACAGAAGTGTCAACCAAATTCATGAGTGACAATGACAGATTGAAACACACACGTGATTGGCACCATCAAGAGCTTATATGTATTGCGCATGTGTGAGTCAACTTGGCCTTTTATAGATAGAGAATAAACTTGCTTAATTAGACCTGCTTTCTGATGTAGCTAATCTTTTTCCAGCCCAGTGAAGCACCGCAACTTCTCTTTCAGGTAATTGTCAGCAACACAGCAGTAAATATCAACATGAAGCAGATTAGTATTGTAGATCACGCAGGGAGAACAAAGGGCAAAATATTTAACTGCAGCAGTGTTTGACTATATTCTGTGCAGTGAGAAAACCTGAAGTCATTTTCAAGGTCCACCATTTCTTACTTCTTTTCAGTTGGGTCAAGTTTCTAAGCTTTTGAAATCTTCATTTTCCAACTAATGAAAAGTAAATAGGATTCTGCCGAGTGTCCTATCTCCCTACTCCAGGACTTCTGTGAGGATCAAATAAGATGAGGCACAGGAAAACACTTCACACACATTTGGTTAAAGTGTGAAATGTTTGCACCTGGCTATAAAGCAAGTCGTATTCCTGGGCTGAAGAAACTGCAAGGAGGCTAGTCATCACTAGGGAGAGGGAGCTGGGCATTATTACATGACATTATTACCCAGCACCCACAGTCACCATTTCAGGCTGGGCTGGGCTGTGGGCTGCATTTTGCACCATGGGGTCTTGGCATGTTGGCTGTGATTTGGTGGGCTGTCACTCCAGGGTGGTGGTGGGGCCTGTGTCCCACTTGGGGGTAGCCAAGTGTTGCTTTGTGGGTGCCCGGTCCACAGTGCTGTTTCTCTGAGCACATCATGGCAGCTCCTGCATTGAGCATCTGCCCCCTGGTGGTCAGTGTGCATCATAGCAGATAGTTGGACACTTAGTCTTTTATATAAATAGACTAGAGGCCTGGTGCACTAAATTCGTGCACTCGAGGGGGGTGTCACTCAGCCCAGCCTGCACCCTCTCCAATCTGGGACTGCTGGCTCCCAACCGCTCACCTGCCTGCCTGCCTGATTGCCCCTAACCGCTTCTGCCTGCCAGCCTGATCACCCCCTAACCATTCCCCTGCCAGCCTGATCAACGCCTAACTGCTCCCCTGCCGACCCGATCGCCCCCAACTGCTCTCCCCTGCAGGCCTGGTTGCCCCCAACTGCCCTCCCCTGCCAGCCCGGTCACCCCCAACTGCCCTCCCCTGCCGGCCTGGTTGCCCCTAACTGCCCTCCCCTGCCGGCCTGGTTGCCCCTAACTGCCCTCCCCTGCCAGCCTGGTCCCCCCAACTGCCCTCCCCTGCAGGCCTGGTCGCCCCCAACTGCCCTCCCCTGCAGGCCTGGTCGCCCCCAACTGCCCTCCCCTGCAGGCCTGGTCGCCCCCAACTGCCCTCCCCTGCAGGCCTGGTCCCCCCAACTGCCCTCCCATGCAGGCCTGTTTCCCCCGCAACTGCCCTCCCCTGCCAGCCTGGTCGCCCCCAACTGCTCTCCCCTGCTGTCCTGGTCGCCCCCAACTGCTCTCCCCTGCTGGCCTGATTGCCCACAACTGCCCTCCCCTGCCAGCCATCTTGTGGTGGCCATTTTGTGACCACATGGGGGCAGCCATCTTGTGCAAGGGCATGATGGTCAATTTGCATATTACCTCTTTATTATATATAGGATGTAAATATATACAGGGTATGGCAAAAGTAGGTTTACAGTTGTTCAAATGAAAAATAGTACAATAATTAATAAATAATTTAAGAATAAACACCCTTAGCTGGTTTGGCTCAGTGGATAAGAGTGTCGGCCTGCAGACTGAGGGTCCCAGGTTCCATTCCAGGCATATGCCCAGGTTACAGGCTCGATCCCCAGTAGGGGTGTGCAGGAGGCAGCCAATCAATGATTCTCCTCATTGATGTTTCTATCTCTCCCTCTCCTTTCCTCTCTGAAATCAATAAAAATATATATTTTTTAAAAAGAAAGAAAAAAATAAACTGTTTTGCATACTCACTGTTGTAAACCTACTTTTGCCTTACCCTGCCATCACTCTAATTCAGTGTTGACAGACTTTCTGTAAAAGATCAGGTAGTAAGTATTTTAGGTTTTTGGGCCATACTGTCTCTGCTGCAACTACACAGTTATTCTATTTTATACCTAATGCAGCCATAGATAATATGTAAATAAAGGATTATGGCTGTGTTACAGTAAAACTTTCTTTACATAAAAGGCTGTGGGCCAGATTTGGCCTGTAGGCTGTAGTTTACTGACCCCTGCTCTTAATTTGTTTCTTTTAATTACTGAATAGTATTCTGTCTGTATATGAATATACTATGTTTTTTTTTTATTTTTTATTTTATTTTATTTTTTTTAAATATTTTTTATTGATTTTTTACAGAGAGGAAGGGAGAGGGATAGAGAGTTAGAAACATTGATGAGAGAGAAACATCAATCAGCTGCCTCCCGCACACCCCCCACTAGGGATGTGCCTGCAACCAAGGCACACGCCCCCGACCGGAATCGAACCTGGGACCCCCGAGTCCGCAGGCCGACGCTTTATCCACTGAGCCAAACTGGTTAGGGCCTATGTTTTATTTTTTGATTCCCCTGTAATGGATGCTTAGGTTGCTTCCCCCCCCCCCTTTTTTTTTTTTTTTTTTACTATTTTAGCAGTGCTTCAGAAAGCATCCTTATGCACCTTTGCAAAGGATTTTCATCAAGATAAACACAGCTGTAAAAGTGGAATTGCTAAAGGTTTTTTCTTTTCTCTATTTTAATTAGAGGTGGGCCAAATAAAATGCTTCAGGTAGAATGTGACCAGTTTTTGACCTCTAGCCTAGAATATCTATAGGAAGCCATTAGTTTTGAGACATCAATCCACACCTAGTTCTAGGATTTGAGGTAAGACTCCATGAGAACTAGCAAAGGTGAGGCTGTGTGAATCTAAACAGAAAAGAGTTGGAGAATGGTCTGGAAGAATGTGGCTGCTCTGAGAAATGTGTAACTGATTTCCTCTGAGGACAAAAGAGATGAAGTTAGCAATTTTTCACGTGCAGTAGCCATTTAAAACAGTACTTGTTAACATCAGATTGACAAGTTCCAGCAGAAAAAGCATTTAGGATGAAGGTGATGAGCTGCTGACCTGTGATTCCGTCTTTCCTGGCAATTCTGTGAGTTCCTTTAAAGATTTATCACTGTAATTAGAGTGGCTAGAAGAAGAATAAGGAAGGTAATAAAGTAAAGAAAGAGTATCAGGGCATTCTTCCAAGAAAACCCTCTTCTTTGAGGTGGATCCAGAGCAAGATTTTAAGCCCTAGTGACAGGAAATTAAATTAGTCCATCTTCCTGAAATAATACATCAATAAAACATGACTAGTTCAGTTGAGCTCAGTGAGCTCAGAAAAGAAATGGTGTTCTGTATTCTGAGTTGAGATTTAATTAAGGGGACTGGGGCTTTGGGAGTTCCTTCTTTTTAAGAGATTTTTAAGATTATTGTAGGTCATTATCATGCCTTTGTTTCTTATTGTTTTGGAGAGCTCAAAAAATATATGAAGCAGCTGAACATCAGTCAGCCTGCTGCAGGCTTTTTTTTTTTTTTTAACAGTCTTGGGGATACATAGCTTTGATAGGTAAAAGCTGGACAGCCCTGCCTCTTCAGAGGTATATAATGCAGAAGAATGGGTCATCTTCATTGACCCATTCCCCATCTATCCCGTTACATTTCTCTTATTCCTTCAAGTCTGGATTCTGTCTAACTGTCCCACGCACTGCAGCAGAGACCTCCCCAAAGGAGGCTTAAGGGCCTGGAGTTTGAGCTTGGCACCTAGACATTTTGTTAAAATGGAGGGAGAGACAGGCAAGGGATCAGCCACAGCTGTAATCTGGGGGCCATTCCCTGGAAAAGAAGAGGAGACGCAGTAAACAGTCCGGCCATTCTAACATCTTCTCATCTGGCAAAATTTTAATAGCATCTAGAAGATGATGAATGAAAGGGCTGCCTTTTACATAGTTTTCTTTTTTGTAATATTTTTCAATGTGCTTTATTTTATTTTTTCTAATTCTTTGTTGTTGAAAGTATTACATTAGTTTCCCCCCACCCCCCACCCTGCCCCAGGCCTTTACCACCCTATTGCCTGTGTCCATGGGTTGTGCATATTTTTTGGTTGGTTACCTTCTGCCCACCCACCCTCCCCTGCCTTCCCTCCAAGATTCTGCTCCCTGTTCCATGCTTCTATGTCTCTGGATCCACTCCATTCATCAGTTTATTTTGTTACTTAGATTCTACTTATGAGTGAGATCATGTGATACTTGTCTTTCTCTGACTGGCTTATTTCACTTAGCATGATACTCTCCAGGTTCCTCCATGCTGTCTCAAAGGGTAAGAGATTCTTCTCTTTTACTGCTGCATAGTATTCCATGGTATAAATGTACCACAGCTTTTTTATCCACCCATCTACTTGGCACTTGCGCTATGGTAAATTGTTCTGCTGTTACATAGTTTTCTTGGAACGGCTTAAGATTTGCTCAGTTGGGGTGGCTCAGTTGATGAGTGTCGCCTTGTGCACCAAAATGTTGCTGGTTCGCTTATTGGTCAGGGCACTTACCTGGATTGCGGGTTTGATCTCCGGTTGGGGCACGTACAGAAGGCAACCAATCATTATTTTATTAATTAATTATTTTTTTAATCCAGCTTTATGTTAGTTCACAAAGCATTTCTGTCTTTCTAAGTGCCTATTAGTCTCACAATTATTTTTTTTTAGAGAGAGTAGAAGGGAGAGAGACAGAGAGAGAAACATCGAAGTAAGAGAGACCCGTCGATTGGTTGCCTTTGCACATGCCCAGGGACTGAGCCTGCAACCAAGGTACATGCCCTTAACCCGAATTGAACCTGGGACCCTTCAGTCCACAGGCCGATGCTCTAAACACTGAGCCAAACTAGCTAAGGCAGTCTCACAATCATTTAAAGGAAGGACAATGGTTCCTGTTGTACAGATTTTATAGCAAAGAGGGTCAGAGAGGGTAAGAAGTCTTTGGTTCGCCCTGACCCGTTTGGCTCAGTGGATAGAGCGTCAGCCTGTGGACTGAAGGGCCCCAGGTTTGATTCCGGTCAAGGGCATGTACCTTGGTTGCGGGTACATCCGCAGTAGGGGGTGTGCAGGAAGCAGCTCATCGATGTTTCTCTCTTATCCATGTTTCTAACTCTCTATCCCTCTCCCTTCCTCTGTAAAATATCAATAAAATATATTAAAAAAAATAGAAGAAGTCTTCAGTTCTTCATGCTAGACAACATAATTTTATTACATGTAGCAACTAGAAGAAGTATGGGAATAACTTTTTATGTTTCCATATGCTTAGCAGCAGAATAGGTTTTTTGTTTGTTGTTTTTTGTTAATCTTCACCTGAGGATATTTTTCCATTGATTTTTAGAGAGAGTGGAAGGGAGGGGCAGAGACAGAGAGAAACATAGATGTGAGAGAGAGACATTGATTGGTTGCCTCCTGCATGGGCCCCCAACCAGGTCCGGGGATGACTCTGCAACCAAGGTACATGCCCTTGACCGGAATCGAACCCGGGACCCTTCAGACCACAGGCCAGTGCTCTATCCATTGAGCCAAACCAGCTAGGGCAGAATTATGTTTTTTAATGAAAGACCAATGGGAGACATTGATTTTCTATATATATATATTTTAAATATATTTCATTGATTTTTTACAGAGAGGAAGGGAGAGGGATAGAGAGCTAGAAACATCGATGAGAGAGAAACATCGACCAGCTGCCTCCTGCACACCCCCCACTGGGGATGTGCCCGCAACCAATGTACATGCCCTTGACCGGAATTGAACCTGGGACCCTCCAGTCCGCAGACCGACGCTCTATCCACTGAGCCAAACCGGTTTCGGCTGATTTTCTATATTTATTAAGCTTCAGCATATATGCCTAGAGTGGCCCGTCACTGCTTTACATTCTCCAGCCCTTTGGTTGGCAGAGAATAGGTCATTCTCACAAATAAAAAGTATATTGTTTTCACTGCTCTGAGTATCTATTGAAATTACAAATGTGTATGTCCTGTGATCCAGGAATTGCACTTCTAGAAATTTATCCTTGCAGGTATACTTTCCCACACATGAAAGGATGTGGTCCTAGGTTTTTCATAGTAAAAATCAGATACAGCTTAAGTGCTAGGGTAGTGGTTAAATAAATTATGATACTTCCATACAGTGGGATATGTAGCTGCTTTCATAAAGAATGAGACAGCTCTATATTTCCTGAAGTAACAAACTCCAAGATACATGGTTTAGTGAGAAAAAGAAGATGCAGGACACTGTGTTTTACTGTGTATAACATACTATGTTTGTGTACAAAGGGAGAGGGTAAGTATATATTAATACCTACTTGCTTGTTATACATTAGCTAGTTCAGGAAGATTAAAATTTAATAACACTTGCCTTGTGGGAAGGCAAGGTGGCTGGAGAACAGGTGGTGTAGAGGGAACTGTCACCAAAGGGCCTTTTGAATCAAGAACTATGTGAGTTACCTATCTTTTTAAAATATATTTTATTGATTTCAGAGAGGGAGGGAGAGGGAAAGAGAGAGAGAAACATCGATGATGAGAGAGAATCATTGATTGACTGCCTCCTGCATGCCCCCTTTTGGGGATCGAGTCCACAACTCAGGCATGTGCCCTTGACTGGAATTGAACTCAGGACCTTTCAGACCATAGGCCAACGCTCTATCTACTGAGCCAAACAGGCTAGGCCTCAGCTACTTTTTTCACTTAACAACATACCTTGGTGTAGGACTACATTTAGATCAGCACATTCTTTGTAGTAACTACATAGGATTCTACTACATATGTGAAATATATTTAATTTATTTAATCAGCCCCCTCTTGATGGGAATTGAGGTTGTTCAATCTATTGCTGCCATAACAGATATCCTTGTATCTGTAAGAAATTCTTAGAAGTACAACTGCTAGATCAAAGGTATGTACATTTAAAATTTTGATAGGTAGTTCCAAATTACTCTATGCAGAGGTTTTAGTAGTTCAACAGGATATAAGATTACTTAGGTTTTTAAAAGGTTTCCAGCTGCCTCAACCTGTAACATAAGATAAAACATTGGTTGAAGGGAGGGCAAGCCAGTTAACACTATTGGTGGACTAGAGTTTTTATTTTTTCCACTGAAGCTGGTTAAGGTCCTGTGAGAAAATATACAGTGTTTTAACGTTATTAAATGTAGCTGTCTGCCCTAGCCGGTTTACTTTTAGTATTGAAAAATTAAAAATAAATTTAAAAATGTTTTAAGTAAAAGAAATGCAGCTGTCAGAAGGTTAGCAAGATGAAAGTGACTTGGGTGTGTCAGTTGCTATTGGGCAGCCTTCAATGACAACTGTCCTGTCCTTACTTACTTTTGCTTTTTTTCTAGGACCTTAGCATCCTGAGACATCATAGCCTTCAGGGTTGACCTGGTCAGAGTTCATCATGTCCAAGTTAAAAAGCTCAGAGTCAGTCAGGGTTGTGGTTCGCTGTCGGCCCATGAATGGCAAGGAAAAGGCCGCTTCATATGACAAGGTGGTAGATGTGGACGTGAAGCTGGGCCAGGTGTCTGTGAAGAACCCCAGAGGAGTGGCCCATGAAATGCCCAAGACCTTCACCTTTGATGCAGTGTATGACTGGAATGCCAAGCAGTTTGAACTCTATGATGAGACGTTCCGACCGCTTGTGGACTCTGTTCTACAGGGTTTCAATGGGACGATTTTTGCCTATGGACAAACAGGGACTGGGAAAACCTACACAATGGAAGGAGTCCGTGGTGACCCTGAAAAAAGAGGGGTCATCCCTAACTCATTTGATCACATCTTCACCCATATCTCTCGATCCCAAAATCAACAGTACCTGGTCAGGGCTTCTTACTTAGAGATCTACCAGGAGGAGATCCGAGATTTGCTCTCAAAGGATCAGACCAAAAGGCTTGAGCTCAAAGAGAGGCCTGACACTGGAGTGTATGTGAAAGACCTGTCTTCCTTTGTCACCAAGAGCGTGAAGGAAATAGAGCATGTGATGAATGTGGGGAACCAGAACCGTTCTGTTGGTGCTACTAACATGAATGAGCACAGTTCGCGTTCTCATGCAATTTTTGTCATCACCATCGAGTGCAGTGAGGTGGGCCTTGATGGAGAAAACCACATTCGTGTAGGGAAATTGAACCTTGTAGATCTTGCTGGCAGTGAACGGCAAGCCAAGACCGGTGCACAAGGGGAAAGACTGAAAGAAGCGACCAAGATCAACCTGTCCCTTTCAGCCTTGGGTAATGTCATCTCTGCCCTGGTGGATGGCAAAAGCACTCACATTCCATACCGGGACTCGAAGCTTACCAGGCTCCTCCAAGATTCTCTTGGTGGCAACGCTAAAACTGTGATGGTGGCCAATGTGGGGCCTGCCTCTTACAATGTAGAAGAAACTCTGACCACTCTGAGATATGCCAACCGTGCCAAAAACATTAAGAACAAGCCAAGGGTCAATGAGGACCCTAAGGATGCCCTCCTTCGAGAATTTCAGGAAGAGATTGCTCGGCTCAAGGCCCAGCTAGAAAAACGGTCCATTGGCAGGAAAAAGAGGCGAGAGAAGCGGAGGGAAGGTGGTAGCAGTGGTGGGGGTGGGGAAGACGAGGAGGATGAGGGAGAAGAGGGTGAGGAGGAAGGGGATGATAAGGATGATTATTGGCGGGAACAGCAAGAAAAACTGGAGATTGAGAAGCGGGCCATTGTAGAGGACCACAGCTTGGTTGCAGAGGAGAAGATGAAGCTGCTGAAAGAGAAGGAGAAGAAGATGGAAGACCTGAGGCGGGAGAAGGATGCTGCCGAGATGCTGGGCGCCAAAATCAAGGTAATAGACTCCTCTTGGGCTTTTTTTTTCTTTCAAATCTTTTTTGTTTTTATAAAAAAAAAAAAAATGACATGAGGGATGATGTTTCTTTTGGTTTTTCATTCCTAGTAGCTCCATGATACCCAATAAACATTTGTCAAATTGTATTGAATGAAGAAGAATAATGTTTTCAAATTTAAAAAATTTAAATATTGAATTCATAGTAAGAATAATTATTGCATATGTGCAAGGTATAAAAGCAGCATTAAAACTAACACCCATATTACCCTCCACCCACCCAGTGTAAGAAATAGAACAACAGCCATATCTTTATAAATTCTTTGTGCCCCTCCCCACCCACCAGGTAATCATCTTGGATTTGTTGGTTAATTTCCTTTATAGTTTCCCATATATGTATATGTCTCTAAATAAAGGATAGTTTCAGTTTCACATTGTTTTTGACTTTCATATAAATGGATTCTCACTGCTGCAATTTGCTTTTATTCACTCAGCGTTATGATAATGAGATTTATCCACATTGATGCCTATAGCTGTGCTCCATTCATTCATTATTACCGTTCTGAGACTTGCACGGTATTCCATTCTTCTGAGAGAATGGGTTGTTTCCGTTTTCTGCTATAAACGTTCTTGTACTTGGCTCCAGGAGAACAGGCACATACAAGAATTTCTTGTCTGACACTGCTAGATCCTAGAATATGTGCAGCTTCAACTTTACTAGATGATGACACGTTGTTTTCTAAAGTGGCCCTGTGAATTGAAACTTCTACCAGGAGCATGAGTTCAGGTTGCTCCTCATCCTTACCAACACTTAGATGATCAGACTATAGTTTTTTGTATATCTAGTGAATATAAAATGGTAATTTGTGGTATATATATATATACTAGTGTGTGTGTGTGTGTGTGTGTGTTTTAATTGATTTTTAGAGAAAGAGAAAGGGAAATGGGCAAGACGGAAACATCGATGTAAGAGAGAAACATGAATCGGCTGTCTCCTGCACGCCCCATACCGGGGATAGAGCCCACAGCCCAGGCATGTGCCCTGACCGGGAATCAAACAGACAACTCTTCGGTGCACAGGATGACACCTAACCAACTGAGCCACACCATCCGGGCTCATTGTGGTTTTAATATGCAGTGCAGTGATCACACAATATACAGGACAGTTTCATCACCTCCCAAATGCTCCCTGTAGTCAGTCCCTCCCCCCAGCCTCCAACTGTGCAGTTGCTGACCAGTATTCTAGAGCAAGGAGGTTCCCTGTGTTGAATCTTCTTTCTGGTGGCCGTGTACTACTCCCTCAGGTGCCCGGACCCTGGGCGGTTGCAGGGCGTTAAAGGCAGAGGAGGGTGCAGAGCTCGCCCGGGAATCCTAGGATGACCACTGCCTGACCACAAGCCAGAATTCCTTTGACATGTCGGGTTCTATCTCATTGAATTTATGCAAACTTTTTATTTCTACTCTAAAATGTATGTATGTTTATTAATTTAAAAGGACAAGTGACCTCTCTCTCTCACCTCCCCTTCCCCTGCTATATGAAGCCATACTTTATCTGTGGCTCATGGTAGCCCTCACACAGAGCTGGGTACTAATTTACTTCAGAGACAGGGGTCCTTTCCAGGACTTTCAAGACCTAATGTGAAAATGGATTAATGTACAACACAGTTAGGAGATTACTCTGTTTCAGGGAGGGGCTTTCTAAGGAGTTCCATTAGTGTCCCAAACACTGTCCCACCCTCCTCACTCCTGCACTTGAAGTGTAACTGGGAGTGCCCATGTTTGATTTGCATGCTGTGTTTTAGGGTCACATCTGTTATCCAGGCCCAGGAACACCTAGAGTCTCTAAACTACCTGGTGTATTTAGGCAACTCTCAGAAGCCAAATGTGGCAGGACTCAGCATTACCTCAAGGTCACCGAATCTCTTAACACACTTTGTCTATGGGAGAATGACATTACTTCTGTCTTTCCCAATCCCTCACTGCTGTAAAATAATAGGGCAAAAGCATTTAGAGCTGGAAGGTGTGTGGGTGTGGGTGTGTGTGGCAGGGGGGTGGTAGCAATCAGTCCCACCCCTTTGTTTTAAGAATAGAGGACATAGTCTCAGGGACTCACTGAGAGATGGCAGCAGGGCTACAGTTAATGTTTATGTTTCTTAAAAGCAAGGTTGTGGAGTTTTTAATTCCATGCTTTCGGGTGCAAATCATTCCAGTGGCTTCAACCATCATCTAAATGTTGAAGACTCCCAATCTTAAAACCAACCCAGAGCTATCTCCTAACACCCAAGCTGATAGCCTCTGCCTACTGGACATTTCCACGGAGATGCCCGCAGCCACCCAGCACCTGCTCCTGCCTTCCTTTTCTCAGTCAGATCAGACTCCGAGGAGCTGCCGCTCCCTCTCCCTTTGGGCCCAGTCAGCCCCACAGCCTCTGACTCCTGTCTCATCAGGATCTCTTGGACCCATCATCCCCTGTGCTCTCCTCCTCCACTACTGCCCTAGCCCAGGCCCGGACCCTCAGAACAGCTGCCTGGCTGGCCTCCCTGCATTCAGCCTGCCCTTTTCCAGGCACTCTCCTTGTGGCATGGGAGCGATGTTTCTAAAACACAAATCTGAGTGTGTACCGTCATGCTCAAAGAACATGTCCGTGTTTGCTGCGGTTCTCAGGATCAAGTTTAGTCTCCCATGACAGAGCTTTGAGGTTGTTGAACTGACTGACCCCCGATTGCTTTGCCAACTTCATGTATCACCACTCCCTACCCTACCCTACCCTCTCACACAAATTTTTTTTCTTGGCTGATTTCTATTTTTACTTCAGCACTCGTGTAGATGTCTCTGAGACAGGGAACTTTTCCTGACTCCCTCCAAAAGCCCGAATTCTCTCCCTCTTGTGTGCCTCTCCCATTATTACTTGTTTTTTTCCCTCATGATGGCTTCTGACCCATAAGTAAGAACCTGCTTACTTGTCTGTGGCCCTCAGTGGACTCTCAGCTTTGCTATTCACACTGAAACATTTTTCTTTGTTAAAAGAAAGCCGAAGTTCGTGTATGTCTGGAGAAGATGTATCTTCTGTATTTCCAAGGTGGAGTCCCCTCAGCCCCATCGCAGTGATGAGCAAGACACAGCTGAACACAATATATTTCTCTCCGGAGTCCACCCCCTTTGCCTCAGTCCAGGAAGAGGGAGAGGCAGCTCCTAGGAGTCTCCTCTGAGAAGATACATTCTGAGGGAGACCATTCACAAGATGGATTCTACTTTTTTCTCAGGCCATGGAGAGTAAGCTGCTTGTTGGAGGAAAAAATATAGTAGATCATACCAACGAACAGCAGAAAATCTTGGAGCAAAAACGGCAGGAAATTGCAGAGCAGGTAACTTTTCATTCGTGTTTGGGGAGAATGTGGAGGGTGAGGCACATTAATGCTACAAAGCAAATATCTCTTGTATTAGACTCTTCAGAGGGAATGGAAATGAGCTGTGGTAGCCCCTTCCTAGTGGGAGACTCTGATCTGGAGCAGCCCTGCCCTATATTCTTGTGTAGAGATTGTCTCTAGGCAAGCTGATGAATTTTGGAATGTTGCTCAGAAACGTCGAGAAAGAGAAATCCAGCAACAGATGGAAAGTCGAGATGAGGAGACCTTAGAACTCAAAGAGACCTACAGCTCGTTGCAGCAAGAGGTGGACATCAAGACCAAAAAACTCAAAAAGGTATAAAAGGAACCAGGCCAGGCAGAGGTGTCTTGAGACTTGGGGGAAAGGGAGAGCTTGTTGTCTGGAGGGCCACCCTCCTCATCTGCTTCTCCCCGGGGTTCCAGCTCTTCTCCAAGCTTCAGGCAGTGAAGGCAGAGATCCATGACCTCCAAGAAGAGCACATCAAGGAGCGGCAGGAGCTGGAGCAGACTCAGAATGAGCTCACCAGGGAGCTGAAACTCAAGTAAGTTCTGGGCCCTCCATGGCACCCCCCAGCCACTTGCTGGGTTGTTGTTTGTTAAGTAAGAAATACTTCCAGCCCTGACCGGTTTGGCTCAGTGGATAGAGCGTCGGCCTGCGGACTCAAGGGTCCCAGGTTCGATTCTGGTCAAGGGCATGTACCTTGGTTGCGGGCACATCCCCAGTGGGGAGTGTGCAAGAGGCAGCTGATCAGTGTTTCTCTCTCATCGCTGTTTCTAACTCTCTATCCCTCTCCCTTCCTCTCTGTAAAAAATCAATAAAATATATTTTAAAAAAAGAAATACTTCCCTGAGGACAGGGTCCCTTCTCTCCAGCTCATCTCCTGTCACTTTGTCCTCTATTGTTGAGAAAGTCACTTTCTGTCTATGGACTTCATCTGTGAACGGAATGATTTTACTACATGATCTTCAAGTTTCCTTCCACTCTGCCTTCCTAAAGCCTTTCAGGACTCTGGCCTCACCTTTATCCATTGATAAGAAGGAATCTTTTATTAACTAGAATTTTCTGAATGGTATAGAGAACACCCAAATACCCATCACCCAAATTCAATGATAAACCATCTTTTGTCATCTTTCATAAAAATATTTTAAAGCAAACCTTACCTCATGTTATGTCACTCCTGCATACTTACATACATGACCACAATGCAATTTTTAAAAAGCTTTATTGAAATATAATTCACATATTTTACAGTTCACCTATTTAAGGTATACAAGTGAGTTTTTAAAATATATATATTTTCCCCGGCCAGGTATCTGAGTTGGTTAGAGCATTGTACCTAAATGACAAAGTTGTGGTTTCAGTCCCCAGTCAGGGCACATACAAGAAGCAACCAATGAATGCATTAATGAGTGGAACAACAAATTGATTTTTTTCTCTCTCTCTCTCTCTTTCTCTGTCGCTCTTTCTCTCTTTCTTTCTCTCTCTTCTCTCTGCTTCCTTCACTCTTTTGCCCCCTTCCTCTCTCAAATAAATTAAAAAATATATATTTAGCCTGGCCAGTGTGGTTCAATGGTTGAGCATCGACCTAGGCACCAAGAGGTCACTGGTTCAATTCCCGGTCAGGGCACATATCTGGGTTGCAGCTCAATCCCCAGTAGGAGGCATGCATGAGGCAGCCAGTCGATGTTTCTCTCTCATTGATGTTTCTATCTCTCTCCCTTCCTCTCTCTCTGAAATCAATTAAAAATATATATATGTATATTTATTTATTTATTTTATTTATTTTCAGAAAGGGAGAAAGAAGAAACATTGATGTGAGAGAGAAACATCCACTGGTGCATCATCATGCACACAACATGACTGGGAATCAAACCGGTGACCTTTCTGGGTTTTTTTAAATATATAAATATATATTTTTTTATTTCAGAGAGGAAGGGAAGGAGAGAGAGATAGAAACATTAATGATGAGAGAGAGTCATTGATTGGCTGCCTCCTGTATGCCCCACACTGGGGATCAAGCCCACAACCTGACTGGGTATTGAACCATGACCTCCTAATTCATAGGCTGACGCTCAGTCACTGAGCCACGTCAGCCAGGCCCAAACCAGCGACCTTTAGATGCATGGGAAAATGTTCAACCAATTGAGCCCTACTAGCCAGGGCCATTTCCGTATAAATTTTAAGATCAGCTTGTCAATTTCTGAAAAAAAGCCAGCTGTAATTTTAATAGGGACTGTGTTGAATGTGTAGATCAATTTGGAAAATATTGTCATCTTATCAATATTGTGTTCTAATCCATGAATATAGGATATCTTTCTATTTATTTAGAATTTTGTTTTATTTCAAAACTGTTTTATAGTTTTCAGTGCACAGCTACTTGCACTTTTGTTAAGTTTAAACCTAAATATTCTATTTTTGATGCTATTTATATGGAATTGTTTTCTTAATTTTCTTTCAGGGTACTACAGTTGATTTTTTATAGAATATATTGTCTTTCTACCTAACAAAATTAACTTTAAGTTTCTTAGTATTTTCTCATACCCTGTTCATATTCAGATATTCTCGGTTTGTTCTTATTCAGATCTATATGTGGACCACATATTGCATTTGGTAATTATGTCTCTTAACTTTATTTTAATGTGGAGCAATCCATTTCTCTGTGAAGAACTTATCTCCTAGTTAATTTGTTGAAAAAGTTGGGTCAGGTAGCCTGTAGAAATAGCTCACATTCTGGATTGGTTGGTCTGCTTCTTCATGGAATTGTCTAATTTGTGTCTCTGTCTCCCCTATTTTCCTTTAACTGAAAGCTAGCTCTAAAACACTGGTTCTCAACATAGAAATCATCTCAGGAGTTTATAAAATGATTCTTGGGCCCCACCCCAGAGATTTTTATTTAATTGCTGTAGGACAGGGTCCTTAAACTTTATCAGGCACCAAATCACCTGAAGGGCTTGTTAAACACAGATGGCTGGGCCCCATACCCAGAAAGTTTGATTCGGCGTCTGGGATGGGGCCTGAGAATTTTCCTTTCTAACAAGGTCTAGTTGTTGCTCCTGCTGGTTCGGTGAACATACTTTGAGAACCATTGATCTGTCATGAGATCTGGGCAAGATATTTTTTAGAACTCTCTAAATGATATTAATGTGCAGCTTGGCTTGAAAACCATTGAGCTAATGGTTTCAGCCAATAATGATCTTTGTCTGGATCTTTTATTTCATTAGGGGTTACAAAATGATGTTTTTCTATATCAGTCCTTCCACCACAGCATTAGCTGGACTTTTTCTTTAAAGAAGAACTTTTCAAAGGGATTATTTTAATAACCACATTTTAAATTTTGAAAGGAGCCCTTAAAATGAAATGAATGGCCTTGACCAATGTGGCTCAGTTGGTTACAGTGTCATCCCATACACCGAAAGGTGGCAGGTTAGATTCCTGTAAAGACACATGCCCAAGTTGCTGGTTCGATCCCTAGTCAGGGAGCATACGGTAGGCAACTGACTGATGTTTCTTTTCACATTGATGTTTCTCTCTCTCTCTCTCTCTCTCTCTCTCTCTCTCTCTCTCTTCCTCTCTCTAAAATCAATAATTTTTTAAAGGGTTGAATTTAAAAAATATTAAATGTATGTATCAGTCCTCTTTCTAGGTATGCACACCTGGAAAAAAACATCAGAACAAAATATGCCAAATATTAATAATAGCTATTTCTGAATAGTGAAATTGTGTGTAATGATATTTTTTCAAAATTTCCAATGTGTAAATAGGCCCTTTAAAATTAAAAAAAAACACAAATATATGTTATGAAAAATAATTTCTTAAATGTCAAGTAAAATGAAGAGAAAATTTCATCTCTCCAGAATACTGTTTTTTTCCCCTAATGAAGGCATTTTTAGCTCTTACTTCTTTTGAATAAACAGTGAGTCCATCTGTTTTTTATAGCCAGTACCCTTCACCTCTGGTGTTTGTTGTGCGTCTCTCTCACGTTAACACCCCTTTGGCATTGTTCTGTCCTGAGGTTTTGAAAGAGTGAATGCAGAAATGTGGCAGGAGATAGTCATCACCATGGTGAGACACAACCCAGTGGGCTCCTCTTTCATTGTTTGCCATGTTCCCTGGCTTCGGACACAGACTCTTCTCAGGAATGGTCTTTATTCTGAGAAGTCTAAGGGACTGAAATATTTGGTTCTACTCTTTGTCCTAGTGATTAGAATGTGAAATTTTCCATCTCTGGCAACAATCCAGGGGATTGGAGGAAGGCAGTTTAATTTCTAATCTGTTTTCAGCATGTTGGAAGTTAATGAGCTGGGTTAGCAGTACCAGTGTTCCTCCAAAAGATACTTCAAATAGCACAGGTGCACTCCAGTATAGTCCAGGCATCATCTCCCTCTTCAGTTCTTTCAGCTCCTCAAGCTACTTCTCCTTGGGTAGAAGTGACCTCTCCATATTCCTAGGGCAGACCACTGTCAGCACGTTATACCTAAGAGTGCTGTACCGTTACCTCTCTGTCTCAGGCAGGGACCAAGTGTCATTCATGTCTGTATCCCAGTTCTTTGTATGATGGCAGGTTCATAGTACCTGCTTAGTGAATGTTTGCTGAGTAACTTGACTTATCTGATTACTCACTACACGTGGGACCAGATAGCCAACACTCCATCTGTATTCCTTCTCTATCTGTATTCATCCCTGTATGTGTGCTCTTACAGGCATCTTATTATAGAAAACTTTATCCCCCTGGAAGAAAAAAGTAAAATTATGAATAGATCCTTCTTTGATGAAGAGGAAGATCATTGGAAACTACATCCTATAACCAGACTGGAGTAAGTCACTATTGACTTTCAGTAGACTTTAAGGTGGGCAGGAGGGAAGGAATGTTGATAAGCTGGACTGGGCCAGAGGGGTATGGTAAGAACGCAGTTTCATTCATTTAAAGTTGGAACCAGTTGCATCTCTGCTTTTGTGATGGCCATAGTTCCACAAGATAAAAGTTTGATGAGTACGGTATTAGGAACCGGGAGACTTTGTCACAGTGAACTAATGACCTTTCCTAGGTTCCTCATGTCAGCTTCCCCAGCTATCAAGTGAATCAAGATAGGCCAGATGAGGGGCGGTATGCAGGTGTTATCTTGTGTGTCGGTCTGACACAGTTTTGAGAAGGACTCTCAGTATAAGTCTGGGTCCTGCTGGAAAAATGGAAGATGTCTGCCAAGGACCCAGGGGTGGGGAGTGTTGACAGCTATGCTTCATGCCTGCCATCTCAGAAAGCAACTCAAGCAGAAAGTAGAAGCAGCTCCTGTGTCATTTCCATGTCAGCCCTCAATCCAGGGAGTCACTTGCTTCAGGTTCTCTGTACGCAGGCTCAGAGTCTTCTGAGTGCTGGTTCCACAGGACCGATCCTGGGGCTGTGGACCACACGCCAGCCAGGTCTTTAACCACTGCAGTGCATTTCCAGGAATCAGCAGATGATGAAGCGGCCCGTCTCAGCTGTGGGATATAAGAGACCATTGAGCCAGCATGCAAGAATGTCCATGATGATTCGTCCAGAGGCCCGATATAGGGTGAGAAGATTGTTCTTGTCTTCCTCTCCTCTCTTTTAGAGGAGTTTAGACTCATGTAAACGCTCAGGCACCGTTCTGCAAAGTCACAGAGTTTTCATACTGACTCTTTCCAGAGGCACCTGAGGAAATTAATATAACAAAATTTTTTGAAAATATATTTTTTTATTGATTTCAGAGAGGATGGGAGAGGGAGAGAGATAGAAACATCAATGATGAGAGAGAATCATTGATTAGCTGCCTCTTGCACGTCCCACAGTGGGGATCAAGCCCACAAACTAGGCATATGCCCTGACTGGGAATAAAATTGTGACCTCCTGGTTCATAGGTCAATGCTCAACCACTGAGCCACGCTGGCTGGGCTTAATATAGCAATTTTAACAAATAATAAATAACAAAAAATAAATAATTCTAAATAAAAAGGAAAAATAGAATGAGATTTAGAAAATCAGGACTAGTGAAGGAGGAGAGTATAAGCATCCGGTCCATAATGGCCAATAAATATTAACGATAAGTTTTTAAATGGCTCTGTGGGCCCAGCTGGTGTGGCTCAGTGGTTGAGCATAGACCCATGAATCAGGTGGTCATGGTTTGGTTCCGGGTTGGGGCATATGCTCTCGTTATGGGCTAGATCACCAGTAGGGGGCGTGCAGGAGGCAGCCAATCGATGATTCTCATTATTGATGCTTCTATCTCTCCTTCTCCCTCTCTCTGAAATCAATAAAAAATAAAAACAAAACAAACAAACAAAAAATTTAAATGGCTCTGTGAGGCCATACCCAGTTTGGCTCAGTGGATAGTGCATCAGCCTGCAGACCAAAGGGTCCCGGGTTTGATTCTGGTCAAGGGCACATTGGTTGCAGGCTTCTCTTCCTGGCCCGGCATGTGCAGGAGGCAGTCAATCAGTGTGTTTCTCTCACATCGATGTTTCTCTCTGTCATTTCCTATCTGTTCCACTCTCTAAAAAATCAATGGAAAAAATATCCTCAGGTGAGGATTAACAAAAATGGCTCTTTGGGAAGACTGGGAAGAATGTTGGTGTCAGTGATAGGAGATGGAAATGGGTTAAAGAAGTTACGGTACTTCCATTTAACATAATGCGTGTCAGTCAGGAAGTAATTTAAAGTGCCATAATTAAGACATGTTTAATGACCCAAACATATAATAATACTGGATGAGCTATTTATAAGCATTTGCTGTGTGCCAGACACTATACTCAGTGCTTTATTGCTTTCTGTACTAAACCCTCCCACCTACTCGATGCAGTAGTCCTTAGTAGATAGCTGGGAAGTGGATGAACCAGGAGACATGATGTATTGTTAACAACTAGTGGCGGGGGGCAGGGGGAGGATGTCCCTCAGCCCGGCCTGCACCCTCTCCAATCTGGGACCCCTCGAAGGATGTCCTACTGCCGGTTTACAGGAAGCCTAAACCGGCAGTCGGACATCCCTCTTGCAATCCAGGACTGCTGGCTCCTAACCACTCACCTGCCTGCCTGCCTGATTGCCCCTAACCACTCTGCCTGCCGGCCTGCTCGCTCCCAACTGTCCCCTGCCGCCGGCCTGCTCACCCCCAAATGCCCCCCCGCCAGCCTGATCACCCCTAACTGCCCCCCGTGCCAGCGTGCTTGCCCCCAACTTCCCCCCTGCTGGCCTGCTCGCCCCCACTTGCCCTCCCCAGTGGCCTGCTCGCCCCCAACCGGCCCTCCTGCTGGTCTGCTCAACCCCAACTGCCCCTCCCTCGCTGGCCTGATCACCCCCAATGGGCCCCCCCCCCCCACCGGCCTGATCACCCACAACTGCTGTCCCATCCTGGCTTGATCACCCACAACTGCCCTCCCCTCTTGGCCTCTAACTGCCTCTACCTCGGCCCCGCCACCATAGCTTTGTCCAGAAGAACGTCCTTAAGGTCTCCTGGAAGGTCTCCCAGTCTAATTAGCATATTACCCTTTTATTAGTATAGATTGGTACTGCAAGTGTATATATGAATAAAAAAATCTGGGGCAAAATATATCAAAATGTGAACTGGTTATCCCTGGTTATTAGAAGTACAATCAATTTAAATTTTCTTCTTTTTGCTTATCTGTATTTTATAACTATCAGTGGGGAACCTGTATTATTTTGATAATGAAAGGTTTTCATTTAAAATATATTTGAGTCTCCCTTGGCAGCCAGAGTGAAACAGATTAGAATTAGCTCCTCAGGTGCTGTTCTTCCTGGAACTGAGTTATTTAAAATTAAAGAAAACAAAAGCAAAAAAGATGTATTAGATGGAATTTTATATAGTGTAAGATGAGTGATGTGTCAGACAGAATGCTCAGAAACATTTTTCTCGCAGTTTCTGGGGGTGCATATCTTGCCGGTTATTTCGTGTCTTAAGCCAAAAACATGCTTTTAAAGCCTACAAATCAAATATGTAGATTTCCAGGAGGCTAACCTGATCCAAAGGTAGAATTTAAAGCAGTGGCACGCAGGTGTTTTTAGCAGTAGACCCAATCCATTAAGAGAAATTTTAAGCAGTATCTAAATATATAAATTTGAGAAATAGAGCCACTCCCTCTCCTCACCTTCTCCTCCCAGTGGCCCCTCCTACCGGCTCTGGAGTGCTGGGGCCTGAACTCTGCTGAGTGGGAGGAGCTAGAGGACAGGATGTGCTCTTCCCATAAGCATTTGCCTCGGTTTGTGGGAGCTCAGAAAAGGCCCACCACCGGGTAGCAGGTGAAGAAATCCCCCCACAAGGCCAATTATGAAGCAGGCCCTGACTGATTATTCTTTTTATTATTTATTTTTCCAAACTGATTTTTCAAATGTGGTTACATGCACATACACTACCACACACACCCTCCACACACATACACCATACCTGCCCCCTCCCCTTGGCAACCAAAACATTCATCAAAGCTGCTGTAGGTGGTGAGATTATTGGTGATTACTATGTTCTTCTTTATACCTTTTTGTATTTTTACATTTTCTTCAACAAATGGGTTTTACTTAATTTATTATTATTCCCCTTAGGGTATAATATATGGTCATTGTTTAAAAAAATTTTTTTAAAGGAAAATAGCGAAATGCCTATAGAAGAAAATAAAAAGCATCTGTAATCCCACCAGGAAAAATGTTGTAAAACTACATCACTTCTAGGCAGGTACTTGGTAGGCTCTGAGTAGCAAGCAATTTGCAGTTCTGCTTTTGGAAGGGGTCTACTTTGCTTGTACTCTCTGTGTCTGATTGGAAACCAACCTTGCTGGTTATGGCTGTGCTTCTGCAGGCAGAAAACATTGTGCTGCTAGAGCTGGACATGCCCAGCCGGACCACCAGGGACTATGAGGGCCCTGCCATTGCCCCCAAAGTCCAGGCGGCATTGGATGCAGCTCTGCAGGACGAAGATGAAATACAGGTGGATGCATCATCCTTTGAAAGTACTGCAAATAAGAAATCCAAGACCAGGTGAGTGGCTCTTGATGACCTATGTTTGAACAAGGACAAATGAAAGTAGCAGGTGGCAAGAGTGCTTGTTTATCATAAAATGCTTTACAGGACACACCAGAAAATAGTGCCATATTACTCCTGGGTTTATTCATTTATTACACAAATATTGATGGTTCAGGCATTATGCCAGGTAGACTGAATACCAGAATGCCGAATGTGCCTGGTTCCTACGATAAGGAGCATGTGTTCTAGAGAAACGGGACAGTTCTTTGGTTCCCACCAGGTACCAGGGACTTAATTTGGTGCTAAATTAGAAATTCTACCATATTAAATTTTGGATTAGAAGTTTAAGGAAACAACTGGGTGTAAAACCAAAAATGGAAGAAATTCTTCCTGGAAACTTAATATTTTTTGCCACCTTGGAGAAGACAGTCAAGATTTGATTTAAATGGAAGAACAATGGCTGAGAATCAGAGTCCCTTCCGTGAGGTTTCACTCCTTGGTTGGCAGGTTGTGTTGGCCATGTGCAGAGGGTCGGGCTATGCCAGTCTCATGGATTTACAGCTGAAAGGCCATTGGCGAGAGGGCACCTGGAAATGTTAATGGCACTTGGCGGGAAAGGAGTCTGATCTGTGCTGGTGACAGAGATGGGACATATAATAATGTGAACATGTGCTTGATTTTTGCAGGCCTAAAAGCGGAAGGAAGTCGGGATCCTCCTCCTCTTCCTCAGGAACCCCTGCATCTCAGCTTTATCCACAGTCTCGGGGGCTGGTTCCAAAGTAAAGCCAGTTCCTGCTCTCCTGGGGTTTAAACAGCATTTGCCTTCTGAGAAAAGAGCTGAGCAAATACCTGCAGAGACGACTCCAGCCCAAACTCAGAACATTCCCCTGGGGAGAAGCGATGGCCTCTTTGCAGATTATCCAACTTAATCTGGCTGAAAGGTGCTGGTCCTGACCTGGCATTCAGCTCCTCTGGGCAACGTCCCTTAATTAGCATCTCAGATATGCATGGGTAAGGTAAAGTGCGGTAGTCGAAGTGGAAAGCAAGAGGATGACCAGTGACCTTGCTTCCCTTCTCCCTTCCCTTCTCCCCTCTCCTTTTCTAGCCTGTTCTTTACACTGGGCTCCCTTCTTGTTGAACAAAAGGGCAGAATCAGGAGTCACCTTAGCAGGACCAAGTCTTTGGAGCCTCAGGATAAAATAGCAGTGAGGTTGAAAAGTGAAAGCCCTAGAACTTGAATACGTGCTTGTTCTTGTAGGTTGAAATGAGAAATCTCATTTGGACCCAAACTCCCAGTGGGCATGATCCATGCTCCTCAGTAAGAAGGGGATCTGTCTTTGGGATCTGCTGAATGAGGAAATGTTTTCCAAGGAAGCTACCAATTTCTCTCCTGAGGGGTTAATGTTGGAAGCAATAGAAATCACATTCCCTTTGCCTCCTTGGAGAGTTTAAAGGCTTCTTTAAAAACCTCAAAACCATGACCATCCTGTCAAAGACATAAATCTGTAAGCTGATGCCATGTCCATACACCGTGTCATTTTACTCTTCATTTGTCACCATCTTTAGCCAAGTGTGTGTACTCTGAGCATCCTTCCTAGGCCCATCTGCCTCCTGAGCATGCTCTACAGTGGGCCTGTTTTGTGGGAGAAGGGAGGCTGGCTCTGCCTTCTCTGTTTGGACAAAAGTAGGGGGAATGAGACATATGGTGGCACTTCTGAACCATTTTGTCCCATATTTACGTAGAGAGCATAAGGGTACTGGGCAGATGCAGAGACAGAGACATGCGGCTCAGTGCAGTGTGAAGGGAAGACAAAGGTGGGAGCAAATGAACCTGCCTGCCTTCAGCTGAAACTCACCAAATCCTAGGATGGTGGCTCTCCCAGGCAGAACCTAAAGTGGTGGCTAGGAGGTGCTGTGTGATTGTATAGGCTCAGAGGAGAGTTAGAAATTCCCCGTTTACATATACTAGTTTGGTTTATAAGTTTTAGTTCTTTGTATTGAAATTCAAAGCTTCATTTTATGTTGGTCATTAGGTGACTGTTACTCCTTTTCCCCCCAAGAAACACTCATAAGTGTGTGTGGATGTGCAAGCACAATGGTGCCTATGTCCTTTGAGTGTGTCCACGTGTGTCTGTAAGAGAAAGATAGAGACCAAGAACTTGCCCAATTTTAGAAATACACTAATGTACAGTTGTTGCCTTTGTCTGTATTAAAGGCCCATTGAATGACTAATCCAGGTTGGAAGCACTCCCACGTGGGTGTCAGTCCACGAGCCAAGCCTGAGGGGACAGTGTGAGTCCCCAGGTCTGCCTCACTGGTGTACCTTGCTGGCATGGTGCCTCAGGAAGGTGGCGACTCAGGTGGGCCTTGAGTTATATTTTAACTCAGCTGCTCAGTTCCCAGGGCACATTTCTGGATCAGAACCTGTGGGAAAGAGGAGGTACTAAGTGCAATGTCACAGCATTCTGCAAATGGAGACCTGTCATCTGGCAGCTTATCTCCTTTTTAGTTACTATTCTTTCTGAACCCAGGGTCCTTTTCAGTAATTCCCAGAGCCTAAAGGAGCCTTCCCTCATCTTCCTTGGGATTAAACCCTGCTTCTCTCTTATTTACTAAGACTTTACCTGTTTGAATAGGAACCAAATGACCAGGTTGTAGCCTAAGATGGTTTTTTGCCAGTTACACCTGTCTCTTGCCCCCAATTTTTTCAAAGCTAGTATGAATTCTATAGGCTGAAAATATTCATCTGGCAAATTTGAGAACTGAACACTGCAGATAACACGATACCTTAATGCTGATGTCCCAAGGTGGCTATTCTGACCAAGGGTGGTTGCGTGACCATAGAGCTTTTCTAAGAAGGCAAAAGAAGAAAGCTAAGTTGACAAGCAGGGTTAGTAAAACAGCTTGCCTTGTACTCATCTGATGGTCTGTGAACGAAGTGGAAGAACACCGAGTGGAGGTGAAGCTGTCCCTTCCCCCGCAGTCTCCGGTGCTTTTCTTCTCTCAAAGTGGATCCGATAAATATTTGAATAGAGCAGATAGAAGAACATAAGCTGCTGTGTTGGACTCTCAATTGAGCCAAATGTGTGGAGGACCTCCCAGGCCCACTGAGGGACCAGGTTTCCCTGTCTGTAGTCAGGCTAGAATGTTCCAAGCCATCTGAGGGCCAGCAGCAGTTAGTGAAGTCTGGAAGCCAACCTAACGCTATCTAAGAAGATCATCTGAGAGAAGGAGTTTGAGACTGTGTGCAACCTTCATCAGGCACCTTTTTGCTCTGATCATTTAGGAATGTATCTGGCTTTATATTTTAAAGTCACCTGTCTCCCAGACCCCTGGATCCAGAACTCAAGGCAGAAATCATAGGCATGAAGCACTTTCTTAAGACTGACTTAACATTGGATTGTTCCCTATCGAATGCCTGCCTGCATGCTGCTTGAATTGCACCACCCACACCTCCATGACCAAGGGCATCAGAGTTCTGCAGCTCAGGCGTGGGCCGTGGGCTGCTCTCTGCTTTTCCTGTCTGACTCTTGTAAGTCCTCCCTCACTGAATGTAAAAGTGTTGCCAAGTTGCTGAGAAGTGTCAATTCCCTGTTGTTAACATGGGATATCAGTTCTGCCTCACATTTCCCACTAGAGGTCAAGGCTCACTGCAAGTAACACCTTGGGCCATCTGAACACCATCAGTGGGCGAAAATGGGGCTATTAATATACTCTAAAAGCCATAATGAAAATGCTCAGAGGGAACTGGATAAGAATAGTAGGCCTGGCTATTGTATATCTCACAAGGTTTTGTCTTGTACTGTTCAGAAATCTGCCACCTTTCTCCTTGCCCTTGTTTCTTCAATGAAATGCTTTTGAGGTTATTTATGAAATGAGTAATCCTGGTGCAGGAAGGAGGCAGTGGGCTTTATGGCTCTTTAGAGTTAATATTGATCTTGACCTTCTCTTTGGCTACCTTTAGACAAAGAACACGCCAATACTTGGGGCTCTAAGTTTTACAATTAATATTTATTTGTATCATCTCTTTGTCTAGGAATGTAAAAGTGATTCTAAACTAAGATGTGTAATAAAAATCAATCAGATTTATTGTACCTACAAAAAGGCGTCCTCATAAATGACTAATGCTTTTGAAAATGATATTTCTGTGGCGGATACACTGCCACTTTCTTTAAACATTTTAATTTTTCTAGTGAAAAGAGGGTGGGAGTGGAAATGAAGATTGAGTTGGAATGCTGGTATTTAAAAAATAGAGCAACAAGATAAAGGGACATAAATGAAGCAAGACAGAGTGACAAGTAAGTGCTTTTCATGTTTTTCCAAGTAGGTGCCTGAGACCAGCCTAGGCAACAGCCATGAAATGTCTTTGTAATGATTGTGTGTGTTTTTTAAATTTCTTTAAATGTATTACATATTATTCTTTAAAATATTTTTTTTTTACACAAAAACATTTTATGTTATTAACCATTAGGGGAAAAAAAAGAAATACCAGAAATGGGCCATATGTGGGTCTTGTGACTTCTCATATTCTCAGGCCTGCTGAAGTATATCCCTGGGGGGCTGTGCCTCCTGGTTGAGATGTAGGGACTGAGTAGAGAGCACAGATCCTGGCCTCTGTCTGGGTCTGAATTCTGGTTGTGTCTGCTTATTAACCGTGTGACTATGAGGAATTTAATTTACCTCTGTGAATCTCGGGGTCCTTGTCTGTAATATGGGGTGATAATCCCTGCCTTGCAGGACCATTGTGAGGATTAGCAATGATTTAAAGCAACAAGCACATAGTATGTGGACTAGAGCAGACATTTAAAATGTACTTGCTGCAGTGACAGAGCCCTGTGTTCAGAAGATACCATGAACAATGTGTATCCTAAGGTACTAGAAGCTAGTATTGGGCACATCATGTTCAGAAAATCCTAGGCCTCTATAGAAAAGCTGGCATTTTTTAAAAAATTGATTTTTGAGGGGGGGATGGGCAGACAGAGAGGGGGAGAGAAAGAAAAACATTGATTTGTTGTTCCACTTATTTATGCATTCACTGGTTGCTTCTTGTATGTGCCTTGATCAGGGATCGAACCTGCAGCATTGGCATATCAGGACCATACTCTAACCAACTGAGCTACTCAGCCATTAACAAATATATGGTGAATACCTACTATGCGCCATGCTATTCTGGGCATTGGATATATAGATGTGGGCAACACTGACATGGTCCCTGAACTCACAGAGCTTGTACTTTAATGGGGAAGGAGAGGCAGGATAAGTGTTAACCAAACACACACAAATGTTTAATTACAAATTATGATAAATGCCATGAAGTGATATATGAGACTAACAGGAGCCTAATTCGGATTGGTGGGTAAATAAGAGAAGGGCCTTCTGAAGAAATGACATTTACAGTGAGATCTAGAGCAGCGGTCGCCAACCTTTCAGACCTCACGGACCACCAGTGGTCCGCGGACCACTGGTTGGCGACCACTTATCTAGAGAACAAGGAGTTAGCTAGACAAGAAATGAGGAAAAGGAATTTGTGAAAGAGTGAACAGCATTTGTGAAGACCTTATATAACAGAGGAGTAGAATTTTACTAAGAAGATAGCTGCAGCCCAGGCCAGTGTGGCACAGTTGCTTAAACATAGTCCCATGCACCAAGTGATCACTGGTTTGATTCCTGGTCAGGGCACATGCCCTGGTTGAGGACTCGATCCCTAGTAGGGGGCATGAAGGAGGCAGCCAATCAATGTTTCTCATCAATGGTTCTCTCTCTCTCTCTCTCTCTCTCTCTCTCTCTCTCTCAAGTCAATTAAAACTTTTTTTTTTTTAAAAGAAGGTATCTGCAGTCCTTTTTTACTCACTAGAGGGAAGCATGGAGAACTATTGTAGAAAAGATTATAGTATAGGACTTTAAAAAATGCCAACAAGATACTAGTATTTAAAGAGCACAGAGAGGATAGTGGCCTATGTGACTTAGGCAAATGATTCTTAATTGTGTTTCTTCATAAGATACCCTCAAGCTATGTGTAATGTCCCTATACCCTCCTTTTCTGAAAAGAGTTAGAAACCATAGCTTGGCTTAGCCTAAATAATTATTAGTGTAGAATAGTTCAAAATCCATTAGCCAAAAAGCAAGAGTTCAAAGTATGATTTGAAGAATTATGAGCATTGGACCAAGGGCTAATTCAGTGGTGCAAGGCAGGGAAGCTAAGCAACTTGGAAATTCCTGCCACTCACCAAGTTGTCTTCGCATCTTCTGGATTGTTAAAAAAAAAAATAAAAAATCAAGAAACTACTCAAACCTTGTTTGATTCTGTAAGAAAAATACTTGGTCTTTGTCCCTGAAGAGCTTCTACAACCCTTGGAATTTCCTGAGTTATGGGAGTATCTTTTGGTATTCCTAACAAGCCCCTTTCAACCACATCAGAGTTTATTCTAATAAAGTGACTCTAGTTGGGCCCCTAGATAGTTTCAGGATGGGGGCTGATTGCCAGAGGAACCGATCCTGTGATTAGAGATTTGGAACTTTCAGTCCCACCCCCTGACCTCCAGGGAGGGGAGAGGAACTGGAGATTGAGTTAATCACCAATAGCAATGATTTCGTCATGGCTATGTAATGGAACCACCAAAAAAAGCCCCTAAACATTGGGGGTTTGGAGAGCTCCCAGGCTGGTCAACACATTGGAGGATGGCATGTCCGAAGAGGACATGGAGGCTCCCCACTCCCCCCACCCCCACTCCCATCTTCTATGCATTTCTTCCATTTGGCTCTTCCTGGGAGCTGCATCCTTTATAATAAATGGGTAATAGTAACTAAAGCCCTTTTCTGAGTTCTGTGAGCCATTCCAGCAGTTATCAAACCTGAGGAGAGGTTTAATATTAAATTATCAAACCAATTTATAGTCAGAAGTACAAGTGGCAATCTGGGACTTTCGACTGGCATCTGAAGTGGGGGCAGTCTTGTGGGTCTGAGCCCTTAACCTGTGCTAACTCCAGGTAGTGCCAGAACTGTGGGATATGCAGTTGGTGTCTGGAGAGTCAGAGAATTGGTTGTTGAGCGGGGAGGAAAACCCATACATTTGATTGCCAGAAGTGTTGTGAATAAAAACAGTTGACCTCGGAAACTATATTTTGAACTCCGTGCTGATGGTTTTGTTTTGGGACATGTGATTTTGGTAGGCCCTCTGAACTAGAGTTGCCATCAGATTGAAGTTTACCCCCAGAATGGTCTCCAAGGACCATGTTGTGGTCACACCTGCCAGTGAATTCGTCAAGGATATAACTGTAGCTCTCGCAGCTGCTCCTGTTACATCCTCTGTTTCTGTCACCAGTCTTGTGGTTAACCGTCCCTGGGTGCTTCAGTTAAATGAGTCAACTGGGGACTTGCTTTTCGGGTGGGAGAAATGGGCCGAGCAAGAGATCACCTGCATCTCTGGGGACAGTGTAGCCCACAGGACACTTGTTGAATGCCTGTTGTGCACCAGGTGTCTTGCTGTGCACTGGGGATGGAGAGGAGTACAATACTCCCGCCCTTCTGAGGACAGAGTGCTTAGGAACTACCAGAAGACTGGCTTCTTCTCCTCACACCACTCTCCAGCCCTCGGAAGCTGGAGCCACACACACCTCCTTTGGGTTATCCAGCAGCTTTCATGCTTTGGCACCTTCACATGTGTTATAACCTCTTTCTGGAGGCTCCTTCCCCACTCCTTGCTTGGCTAACGCCGACTCATCCATCAGGTATCAGTCAAATGTCACCTCTTTCAAAAAGCCTTCCCCAACCATCCATTCTGGTTTCTCTCCATCTCCACCTCTGTATGGTGTCCTTATCTTACCTTGTTTCCTTCTTATTCCTTTTCCCAGCTTGCAATTTATATTTTTGGCTTTGGTCTCCCCCACCAGACTGTAAGTTCCCTGAAGGACTGTCCTATTGTCCTCTCCAAGTCTGACACCGGAGTTGGATGGTTGGATACGTGCTGAAACCTACAGATCAGCACAGCATTTTCTGTCAGAGGAAGGAAGGATGTGCCAGGAGAGGTGGGAAAAGGCTTCGTAAAGCATTTGAGTCATGCTCTGTAAGAATGGGTAGGGTTTCATCCACTTGGGAAGGAGGGAAGAGCATGCCAGACAAAGGGAATGTGAATGAACACATGAGGACTTGCTGGTGATGGGAATGGAGAAAGGAGAACTGGGCTAGGAAGGGTCTTGACTCCATGGCACATCCTGCAGATAGGAGAGCCCTGGAAGCCTTTTTCTTTCCTGTGGGAGTGAAGCACGCCTCAATTTAGCATTTTCTTCTTCTGCCAGCCTCCCGTGCTATTATTCTCTGAGAAAGCAGAAAGCAATTTCACTAAGTACAGCTTTAATTTTGCCTGCTGTTCACACAGGTTTTCAGGGCTCAGTTGGCAAATTCCTTTCTGCAAGCAGCTTTCCCTGGCACAGCTCACCACCCAAGGAATTCCAAGGAGCACTTGAACTTGACTTCGGCCAAGGGATTTTTCAGGGTAATGGTCTGGAAGGAGATCCCTTTGCTGCGTTTAGGAACAGAGAAATTAAACTTCTATAATTGGTTTTGAAATTTATCTTCCTTGTCCAGTCAACAAAAGATTTACGTATGTTGTTCCAGACTCTGTGCTAGGTGTCATGGCCTACAGCTCAGAACCCTGCCCTTCCAGAGCTCCTAGTCTGGCAGGGAATTACCCCATTCACCAGTAAGTACAAATCAAGGTAATCAGCACAGATATGGTACTGACGGGGTGCAGAGAGGGTCGCAGATTTCAGTAAGGAGCATGTTAAATGCAATAATCAGTCTCTTTGCTAGATTATCCCAGGAGCAGCAAGAGGAGCCAGGGTTTCGGCATCAGATTGATTCATTTCTTTGAGTATCTACAATGTTCTGGGCATTGTTCTAGTCCTAGAGAGCTAGATTAGGGATGTCACATTCCTAGGGATGTCACATTCTAGTGGTGGAGATAGATGGATAACAGAAGGCTGTGTAGTATCTGAAGGCAAACAGGCAGGTCAGGGGTTAGAGAGTGACAAGCTGGGGGAGGTGCTGGCTTGGGTTAGATTGAGAGGTCAGGGAAGGCTTCTTTGCAATGGTGATGTTATATTTGAGCAGAGTGAGTCCTGAGTGAAATTAGGAAGCAAGTGTGTGGGTATCTGGAACTTGAATGAAGAGTATTCCAGGGAAAAGGAGCCACAGTGCAGAGGTCTGGAGGTGGGAGTGTATTGGGGATAAGGAGACAAGTGTGGCTGGTGGGCAGTGAGGTTGGAAAGGTGGCCAGGGGCCAACTCTGAATTATAAGTGAATTTTACTTTTAGACTGTTGAAGGATTTTAAGCAAAAGAGGGAAATCCGATAGGAATGTTTTAAAAGGATCCCTCTAGCCCTGGCCCATGTTGCCCAGTGGTTAGAGAGTCCGCCTGCACATGGAAGGGTCCCAGGTTAGATTCCCAGATGGGATGCAGATTCGGTTGGGGAATGTGCAGGAGGCAACCAATTGATGTGTCCTCTCCCACATGGATGTTTCTCACTCTCCCTTCTCCTCCCTCCTTCCACTCTCTCTAAAAATCAATGGAAAAAATATCCTTGGTGAGGATTAACAAAAAACAAACAAACAAACAAACAAACAAAACCTCCCCCTCCCCCATCCCTCTAACTGCTTTGTAGAGAACAGAGCAAGTGGGGCAGGCAAGAAGACTGCTTAGAAGAGGGGCTGTAGTTTGGGCCAGAGGTGGGGGCTGGGGACCAAGCCGTGGGAGAGGAGAGAAGTGGTAACATGCCTTAGGATGTGTTTTATTGCTGATAACTGGATTGTGGTGGGAGAAAAAGAAGAGGCAACAATAGCCCCAAGGTTTTTGAAATGAAGCCTATGGAAATGTCACCTCTGCCACTTTCTTCCATGTACCATGCTCCCCTCCCCCCCTTTCATGATCTAGTTTCTTTTATTTATTCTTATTTTTAATATGTTTTTATTGACCTTTTAGAGAGAGAGGAAAGGAGAGGAGAGAAACATCCATTGGGCTGCCTCCTGCATGCCCTTCACTGGGGATCAAACCCAAAACTCCTGCATGTGCCCCAACCAGCGACCTTTTGGTGCACGACTGATGCTCCAACCAACTGAGTCACCCAGCTGGGGCCACCACCATCAATTTTAAAACATTTCATCACCCCAAAAAGTACACATTAGCAGCCACTCCCAGTTTCCTCCCAAACCACAAAGCCCTAGACAACCACTCATCTACTTTCTGTCTCTTCTGTCTACATCTGACTCTTTTCGGATCTTAGAATCCAGTTTCCTCATCTGTAACTTCACAGGGTGGGTGTGAGGTTTAAGAGACAACATGAAAACATGAGAGTGTGTCTAATGGGCCAAGCAGACTGGAGGTTCCTTGGCCTTAGTAAGTGCTGCGGACTCTGTTTGCCATCTTACTGAGGCAGTGTGAGTAGTGGTGAAGAGTGTGGGCACTGGACCCAGACTGCTGGGTTGTGAACTCATCATTTACTAGTTTTATGGTGATGAAGTTTCTTAACCTCCCTGGGGTCTCAGAATCCTCAATGGTCAAAAAGGGCCCATAGTTGCCCAAAACCGGTTTGGCTCAGTGGATAGAGCGTCGGTCTGCGGACTGAAAGGTCCCCAGGTTTGATTCCGGTCAAGGGCATGTACATTGGTTGCGGGCACATCCCCGGTGGGGGGTGTGCAGGAGGCAGCTGGTCGATGTTTTCTCTCTCATTGATGTTTCTAGCTCTCTATCCCTCTCTTT